>NC_053439.1:49454054-49754054 GCF_007990345.1 Gossypium hirsutum | reverse complement strand
TCTTCATGGGGATTTTTTGAGAGATTTCAACGATCTGTTGTCTTCTAGTGATAACTATGAAGGGTCTATTTACCTACCTAGTTGGCCGGATAGCTTTAGATCAATGACTGTCAGTTGGCTGTGATACTGTTAACGGGCTTCGGATATCCATGGGAAAGAGGCCATGATTCTAATTCTTTGGTTTTGTGAAGGCTTAACTATGGATTTTCTAACTTTGAATGGCTTCATCTTTTTCTATTTGGTAAGTTGTATGGTTAGCGCCACTTCAGGTCGTAACCCGATAAAAGCTTGTTGCAAGTAAATAGATGCCGATCCGCCATGCTCGTAAATTTCATTTCAAAAATATGTGGTTTTGCGAAGAGTTTTTGTGGATATTATAAACTCAAGCTGGTATGAATGCCTTCTAATGATGTTATGTCCAAGTTACAGTTTTGTGGTGAACGACTCATGAAATGGAAAAGCAATTGAAGGTAACAATTATAAATCATGCATCGATAATTTGAAAAATCAAATCGAGGCTACCCGAATGCAACATCCTAATGCACTTGATTTGGTGAACCTACGTTTGGAATTAAAGGTGCTTTATGCTCAAGAAGAGGTCGTCAAAAATCCTTTGGATGAAACATGGAGAAGCTAACTCTTAGTTCTTTCATGCCCAAGCTTCTAAATGGAAGAGAGGATCATGTTCGTATGCTTCACGATGATGATAGAGGATGTGAACTAATTCCAATGAGATGTGCGATATAATTAAGAGGTACTTTCCTAATCTATTCTCACATTCTTCCACTTCATTTCACTGTTTTCTTCAATCTTCTTACTTACAATTCTTTATAGCCAGAATGAGTCTCTTGTTGCCCCATTCTGTATCGAGGAATTTTCTGATGCGATTATGAGCATGAACCCAATAAAACTCCAAGACATGATGGAATGAATCTGGGATTCTTTTAAAGATGTTGGTCTATTTTGGGTACTAATGTTATCGATCAATGTTGTTCATGATTAAATAAGGGTCTTTTTCATGATTTTCTTAATGAAACTTTGATTATTTTGATTCCCAAAAAGGATAAACCTAATAGCTTAAAAAATTTGTGGCCCATTGTGCTATGTAACTTTCTCTACAAGATAGTGACTGAAGTTCTTGCTAATCGCCTTAAGAATTTCTGCCTTCCATCATTTCTCCTATGTAATTTAGTTTGCTCTTGTACGTCTGATCATGAATAACATTTCAATCGCTTTTGAGCTTATCCACTACATGAAGAATAAAGGTTGGGGTAAGGTGGGTGAGATAGCTCAGGAGCTTGATGTTAGTAAAGAGTATGACCATATTGATTGGAATTTTCTTGGGTTTACAATGCGGAAAATGAGTTTTTTTATGTTGTGGGTGAACTAGATCATGATCTATGTCATTACAATTAATTATTAAATCTCTCTGAATGGCCAAGAGGTGGGTCGAATTTCTCCACATTTAGGTTTGATCGTTGTGTTGCGTGCGTAGAAAACAATGAAAATATTTAACAATATGAAAAACGGTTTTAACAACATGTTTGGTTCGCTGTATTAGATTAGAGGTGTATTGGATTAGAGGTGTAATGGAATAGAGGTGTAATAGCAAATCAACTGTTTGGTTGAATGTAATGGAATAGAGGTATAATAGTAATCTTGTGTTTGGTTGAATGGAATAGAGGTGTAATAGCATAATGGAAAAAACTAAAATGACTAGAATACCCTTAGCATAAATTTATTTTGGTAAATGATTATTGTTATTGTTATTTAAATTTTAATAAGATTATTATTATCAATAATAAATAATTTAATCATATTTAAACATGATTCTTATTAAATATATTATAATTAAAATATATAATTTAATAAAATTCTTAATAATCAATATTCTTATATGAATTTACTCAAATCATAATATATGATACTATAAAAGATAATTTGAAATGATTAATATTAAATATATTTTAATTAAAATATATGATTTAATAAAATTTAAAATAATTATAACTAATAATTTAAAATTTAAAATGTTAAATTTACTTAACAACATAATGAATTAGGGTTTTTCTTCATATTTCCAATTATGTATTCCATTTCCGACCGTAAAGCACCTTTCAACTCATCTCATCAGTGATTTTCTGTCCATTGACAAATTAGGATTCTATTGTTTGTGCATCAACAATTTCGAATTCTAAAATTTAGAACGTAAATTTAATTATATAAGCTTAAATAAAATTTAATTATTTTTTGTTTTGTCCTCCGATTGAGAATTGCGAGTGAATGACGTGAAAATTCTATTAATATAAACTTGATTTGTTAATTTCGACTCTTAATTTGGATAAATAGAGTTCAAATCCAACAATCTTAAACACCAAAAACGTAGTGAAAATTCATTCTTATAGAGGACCTTCCTGATCCAACCACAAAGTACAAACTAAACATTTTCCCTTTTCAAGTTAATGTCCCACATATACAGCATTTAGGACTTTAAGGAAAAGAAAAAATAAACCAAAATTTAACCTGATATTTATAGAACAAGAATCAGCAGGAAGAAGTAAAATGTAGAATTTGAAACCAAAAGAAAAAAGAGCGATGAATATCCAAACTTAGATCAGAAATTAGTGTAGTTAAGAGAGGTAACATCGTGGTATTCACATGTGATGTCATTTGTCTACGTGCATGACACTCTATATATACACTTCTACACCATGCTTTGGGTGTCAAACTTATCAAAACTCAATTACGTTGTTTATCTGAACAGAAAAGGATGGACGTCCCACACTGGACAACGGTGTGTCAACTCTTACTACTATCCCCGAGTTCCCAACATTTCCGTTCCACTTAGAACGCCCGAACTCTGTAATTGGTAAACACAACAGAAGCATTAAGATCATGCAACTCAGGTTCAATTTACAAGAAATTCATGCAATTTGTAAGAAGGCTTAATGAAGATCTTGAAAGGCAGTGTATGAAAGGTAATATCCTCAACATGAATTGTAAGTGCAGGCAAGGAGACATAGATTTACAAACTCTAAACCGTTGCAAATGAACACAGATAAGGAGAATCTCACCTAAATTGAATGGATAGCTTCATCATGAGCCCAGACCACTTCCAAGCCAAGGCTTGTGAAAGACCCAGTGCAAATGATTTGTCAGGCCATAGAACCATTGGTGTGATACGAGTTCCCCATTTATTCTGATGAAATATCCAAACAAAAAGTTTCAGCACTCTTACAGAAAGCACCCCAAAATAGAATAGTGAATCCTTACGCCAAAGTTGTTTCAGAAAAACTAATTAACTACAACTTCTGATGCCTGTCATGTTGGCAGGCAGTAAAAGCTCAAGACTGACCTTGCATGAGAAACTATATCTCATTTCCCCTGGGTATAGGCCCTGAGCCTGAAGAAGGCCCCACAAAGAGGAAGGAAAGCACTTGTTGTCAGCCCCTCATAAGATACGTAGGTCAACTGTCCATTTGGAAATTGCAAATCTATAAATGACTGAATAAAAGAAAGGAGAGTAAACATGGCAAAGAGATTGTCTATGTTAGAAAGTCACCTCAAGCAGATAAAACTTTCTTGAATATTTAGTGCAGAAAGCTAAAAATAATTATAAACCATAGCATCGTAGATCACATCTGCCATTTCTGAGGCAGTACATGAACTGTCCTCTTTCTCCTCCAGCGTTCGGCACAACTCATCTGCTTCTTCCCTACATTAGTAAACTGATCACTTAAAAATAGGAACAGACATCATAATTGTTCCAAGATAGGAACTCAAATATGTCTGAAACTTGAGAGAACCTCTAATCTGCTAGTACTGATATAAGTTCAACCCACCCAAAAATAGGCCTTAGTTAACCTATTAAAAATTGAATAAATATACTGGTTAACAAATACCCAAAGTTCCCTGATAAACTTGCAGCATCTAACCAATAAAATTATATACACAGTCAAAATATAAATTTAACACCACACACAAACAGACACATGTATATACATGTATACATATATGTAAACTCTGGCTAAAGAAACATAGATGAAGTAATCAAAAAATTAAACAGATCAAAACTCAATAGACAATCAAAATCTCAACTTTTTTTTTCTTTTCAAATCAATAGCAAAAAAGAAGAAGACCAAGCCAAGGCAATCAAAACTTCAACTTTATTTTTGGCCAAAGAAAACCCTTAACTTCATCAACAAATAATCAAAACCCAAATCAGAAAATTAGCTGAAAACCCTTTCCATGCAATCAAAACTCAGGTTCAAAATGAAATCAATCCTTGAATTTATGGACCAATGATAAAAAACCCATATAAAATAAGCTACATAAAGATCCACACCAGAAGAACTTACCAGGAAAAACCCCATCTTTTGGCATACTCCACAAAACGAGTAAATTCTACAACAGAAAAAGGATTTTGAGAGGATAAAAAAGAAGAAAAAGAAAAAAAGAGGGAGAAATGGATGGACAGAGAAAGAGGGTAAACAAGGTATAAAACTTGAAGCAGTACCTAAACTGAACAAAAGAAACGGATTAGAAATCGATAGATTTTGAGGATTAGATCAGTAATATATTAGGCCCGTAATAGCAGTACCCTGAACCAAACAAATGATTAAAGGGGATTAAGTGGGGCTTACTGATTAGGGGTGTATTGGCAGCCAATACACCCAACCAAACATGCTGTAAGTTTGTAATATAAAAATTTTTACAACAAAATGCAAAAGTATTCAAAGGATTGAACCCAATAAATTTTTCAATTGATAAATATATTTATCAAGTTAACTACGAGCTAAACAATTACTAATGTAATCGAGTCAAAAATTATTAGTGCAAACCAAATATGAAAATATATTGAAAACTAAATCTAAATTATCAATGAAGCTATCCTCTCGGTCTCATCTTAATTCGGAATTTCCAACTAAATTCTCTCGATTTCACCATCTGGTACAATTATATCGAATTATCAAGGACCAACTCTCTTCTTGATCTCATTTATCTAGATTTCTCACTAAATGTATCAATTTTAACGTATTAAACATTTTGATATAAAAAAACAACCAACAACCAATTTAGCATATAATCAAACAAAATCGAGAAATAAAAACAAAAACTTTTTAGAATTTTAGGGTTTAGAGTTTAATAACTACAAATTTATTCAAAGATAGCCTCGTCGTTGAATCTAAAGCAAAATGTTTGTGTTTTCGTCTTTATTCTCACAAACACAAAAAAAGAAACGTATTAATTTCTTGTTATGAAATTATTGTTAGTGTTTGGCATATTTATTAACATCCACGTTGCTAACAAATGATCTAAATAATAATAGCAATAATTGTTCTAATATTACTAATATTTAATATGTAATTTATAAATATTATTTAAATTAATTAATTTAATAATTATTATTATCAAATTAATAACACTTGGTATTTTATGAATTTTTATTTTTTAATATCATGTATAATATAGATATTCAATTTGACAGCGATGATAAATATTAATATTAATCAATTGTAATTTTCTATAATACTTTTCAAATAATTATTTTTTCCAAATGTAACTTTTGAATACACCGCAAGAGCAATGTGGAACAGACTATTCAACTTTTGACTTTTTTTCCTTATTCCTTCCGTTTGTTTTTTGCTGACTATTTTAAAGTTTAAATGTGAAGAAACGAGTTTTTAGGTGTAAAAATATAAGGAGGTAATCGTATTTAGAGTAAATTATATTTTATTTTTATTTAAAATTTGAGTAAATTTAATTTTACGCGTTAAATTAGAGAGTAAGTTAGTCTTTTTGTTAAAAATTCTTAGTCTTTTTGTTAAAAATTCATCAATTTGTATTATTAAAAACTAATGTGACTGACGAAATAACCAGACAATGACACGTAACGTGTCACGTGTACCTCATGCTGACAGGCTCATTTTTTATTTTTTGGGGCTCTATACGAAACAATAAATTGAGCCCTTTTTTTTATAAAAGTTATAAAATGTAATATAATAAAAACTAAAAAAAAATTTGGGGCCCTAGGAGATAAAGCATTTATGGTGAAAAATTGAAAGCTCTAGTCATTTAATTAATTTATTTTAGTATGAAAATTCTCTTTTCCACATTAAAATTTGAAAAAATACTTTTTTTAGGTCCCTTCTAGTCTTGGGCCCTTGGCGACTGTACTCTCAAACAACCTCTAAGGATGAGCCTACATACTTATGTATAAGACCAGTTCTTAATAATGATATTAATTATTTAATTATTTAACAAAAAATTTAATTTACTATTTGGACTAAAAATAAAATATAGATATTTTTTTAAATAAAAAATAAAATACAATTTTAGTACTAATAGATCCAACTCTATAGTACTTTTACGGCTTTGATGACAAGGGAGACAATGTTGGACTTTTTCAAGTATTTAATTTAGCATTCATGTCAGAAACCAAGCAGAAGCAATAATATTGTCTCTTAGGTGAGCTCTCGATGCTCAAAATACACATTGGAAATAAGTTGGGACTAAATCGGGAACTCAAAAAATTTTTTAGAAAACATCAAAATTTTTTTTCTAAAGTGCAGGAGACACACGCCCATGTGGCCAGGCAGTGTGAACAATTTGAGCATACTGACTTGAGTCACACAACCAAGCCACATGTCCGTGTGCTAAGCCATGTGAGCATTCTGTTTTATGCAAATTTAAGATACATGGGACACACGGTTGAGACACACGCCCGTGTCTCTACTTGTGTGGACAAAAATAGGTCATTTTACAAGTCATATTTCTCACTCAATTTTGTGTCAACCTACAATCAACTTTATACATATCAACAAGTCATAATTAGGCATCCAAAACAAGACAAAATAAGTGTCTAATCTCAACAATTTACATATAGGCCAACATTGAACGAGTTACCTATACATTCTATTATAACCAAAATCAAACCATTCAAAAGTACCGATAGAACCGATGGATAGTGTGATATAACTCCGACAAGCTTCCAACCCAATCGAGCTTCCGATAATTTGAAAAATAAAGAAAAACAAATACGTAAGCAATAAATTCTTAGTAAGCTCGTATAAACTTTAATCATATCCATTCATTTCAAATATGAAATTTATAAATATCAAGAATAATCTAATATTGATACCACAATACTCACGTGGCTATATTCATCAACTCACAAGGTAAATAAATCCACAACATCACTTGTACATATTATCCCTAGCATAATAGGATTTTAAACAACCTTTAACTCTTTCGAATTTCTTTATTTTCATTTGCATTTATTTACTTTCTACACTCATTCCATACGCATAACACGCCAGTCATAAACATATCATTCAACCATAGCCACTAGCTAATGCATTTAAACATAGCATTTTTCGAATTAATCATATAATAAGTCATTTCATAAGAAATTACATAACTTTAAACTTACCACTCTTTCATGAACACAAGCATATTTTCATTTGAGCACTTACCATTTCAATGCATCTTATAATTAAACATACCATCCAACCAATAACTTGGCACTTGCCTAAGCATCAAACAACAACACTTGTTACCGTACTTGAACATATTTCATATAATTTCAACATCGATAACCTTACTATCTCAACACGTTACACTTGAGTTTATTACTTGTCTAAACTTACATAATTTCCATGTATCAACATATAAAGATATTGATATATATACATATCATAATACATATCATTCTCTTACCATTTCTTCATATACATATATCATTCAAGACAGCATATCATAATACATATCATTCTCTTACCATTTCTTCATATACATATATCATTCAAGACAGCTCCCGATATTTTACCTTTCAAAGAACAACTTACGGATTTGAGTACATCGTTAACAGAAGCTCGAAAGCTGAACAGAAGCTCATGAGAGCTAAATAGAAACCTATAAGGGTTTAACAGAAGCTCGTACGAGCTGAACGAAAACCCATAAGGGTTGAAAAGAAGCTCGTAAGAGCTGAACAAAAACCCATAAGGGTTAAACAAAAACTCAAAAGAGCTAAACGGAAACTCATATGAGTTAAATAGAAGCTCAAAAGAGCTGAACGAAAAGTAAAACATGAGAGTTCGCAACAATTACTGAACCTCGATTTACTTGGGTAATTTATCGTCATTTTCCTCGAATGTCGTCAATTCGCCAAATCACGAATGTACTCAAATCCCGCATTCAATCCAAACTGAGTATTAATTTCGATAATATTTTTCCAACAATAATTCAATTCCAACAACAGAACATATATATTATCAATCACCAATTAATATTCACTTTAATCAAACTTATACAGAATACAGTTCATACGAACTTTCCTAAATTGAATTGTAATAATTGCAGGAGTTCAGGGACTATTCCGTTTTTTTTCCTTTTTCACGAGTATCTACGAGATCTTGATGTAAAATATAAAATTACTCATTCATTAGCATATATTTCAGTTCCAATTAATTTCACAATTTATACCCTTTAAGTTTTTGAATTTACATAATTACCCCTATTTTTATAACTTTGCAATTTAGTCCCTTAACTAGTTAATCTATCAAATCAACTAATTTTTCTCAATTAATAATTTATCCAAATATTCTAGGCTATCATACAACCCTTAATAAAACAAAAAATTAATATCAAACCCTAATATTTTTAACCTTTTCACAATTTAATCCTAAAATCAATATTTAACAAAATCACTTTATATAATCATCATACAACAAAATTAAAGCTCTGATATAAATTAATAATTTCATACAATATATTCATTTAGACAATAAAAAAATTCATTTCATACAATTTGGTCATTTTTGACATTTTTACAAAATTACCCTTCAAATTTTACTTTTATTCAATTTAGTCCCTGAGTCTAAAACATGCAAATTAATCATTTTTAATGCAAACTCATGCTAGCTAAATATTCATGGCATTCAATACAGCCCATTTTTATGCTTTTTTATCACTATTAAGCTTAAAAATAACATAAAATCTTAACATCCATACCTTATTCTATTGAAACCAAATTTTAACTTAACTTTCTCTCTCCTCCAGCTTCTATTTCTCGAATCTAACTTGATATTAAAGCTCCTCATAGTCCCCTTATTATCTTTCTCTCTTGGTAGCTATGGAACTTCTTTTGATTTCTAAGTAAAAATAATGAATTTTTTTTATTAAATGACCAAATTGTAAAAAAAAAAATTTCTTTCTTTCTTCTTATTCTCAGGTTGAGAACATAGAAAGATGAAGAGAATTCTTCATCTTTCTTCACTTATATACTAAATAAAAAATTAATAAAATATAAAATATAAATAAATGTCAAATCAAATATTAATAAACTAATATTTAATTAATTTAAAATATCACTAACATCAGTATTACTCTTCAAAATTATCTTCCTTACTTAAAT
Source organism: Gossypium hirsutum (assembly GCF_007990345.1). Taxonomy (NCBI): domain Eukaryota; kingdom Viridiplantae; phylum Streptophyta; class Magnoliopsida; order Malvales; family Malvaceae; genus Gossypium; species Gossypium hirsutum. Next base: position 49,744,639 of record NC_053439.1, on the reverse strand, counting down.
GACCATTTGCCCCTTATGATCCTTCAAAATTACTCTATTGACTCATCACTCATTTTAGTTAAATTATGATTTAACCCCTCATACTTATTCTACTTATTCAATTTGGTCTTAACTCATCCATTCTCCTTAGTTTCCAGATCCTTCCACCCTTAAAATATTTGTACTATTGGTCCTTCAACTTTTCATATTTACACTTTAACCCTCAAAATTTTAAGTATTTACTTTTAAGTTACAAAACTTTTCCCACTTTTGCGATTTAGTCATTTCTTGAATTAATATATCATAATATACTTCTGAAACAGATTTTGTTAACATAACTCAAATTTTTCTTTTTTTGTCACTTTATTCCCTTATTTTATTATATGAAACACAATATTTTATTTTTTTACTGTAATAACTTTTGAGATATTATAGTTACAGAATATTTTTTTTCTTTTTATTCCAAACTTATAGCATGATAAAGGTTAAAAAAAAAATGGGGGAAATCCAGCCTTTTGATCCTCATTTGAGTCGGATGCATAACGTAGTCAACCTCTGAAGATATCCACATGATTGTCTGTAGGTTGAAAAACATTGTCATTAGTGCGGTTTCTCTTCAACTTGTCCCCACGTGCCGTTGCTTCTTCAACCAAATGATCTTCCATACATTGTTAGCCCTTAGTCTATTTTCTTATTAATCCATTCCAAGCTTCCAGCTCAAAGATCAGTTTTTGATGGAGAAATCTGGGTATGGAAGAGATGGGATTTACAGGTCTTTAAGGCCACCGGTAGATTTTCCCATGGAACCAAATCTTTCAATGGTTTCGTTTCTGTTGAGGAACGTGTCTTGTTACCCTTACAAACCAGCGCTCATCGATGCAGATTCTGGGGAAACCCTCACTTTCTCTCAGTTGAAATCCACTGTCATCAAGCTCTCCCATGGATTTCTAAAACTGGGTATCAACAAAAGCGACCGAGTATTGATCTTTGCTCCCAATTCAGTCCAATTCCCTCTTTGTTTCTTTGCCATAACAGCCATCGGTGCCATTGCCACAACTGCCAACCCCAATTACACTGTTAACGAACTCTCGAAACAACTCAAAGATTCCAATCCCAAGCTTGTTGTCACCGTCCCTGAATTGTTCGACAAAGTTAAGGATTTCAACATCCCTTTGATCTCCCTTGGTTCTAAACGGAACCAACGAGGATTTAATGTAAAAAACACCCCAAAAATCCTTTCTTTTCATGATCTTCTTGATATAGCGGGTAACGTAACAGAGTTTCCCTCGGTTTCCGTTAAGCAGACCGATACAGCAGTGCTGCTTTACTCTTCGGGGACGACGGGACTCAGTAAAGGTGTTGTTCTGACACATGGGAATTTCATTGCATCATCTTTGATGGTGACAAAGGATCAAGAACTTGCAGGGGATATCCACCGGGTTTACTTGTGCATCTTGCCTATGTTTCATGTGTTCGGATTGGCTGTCATGGTGTACGCGCAGGTGCAGATGGGAAATGCTTTGGTGTCAATGGCTAAGTTCGATTTTGAGATGTTTTTGAGGAATGTGGAGAAGTACAGAGCCACCCATTTGTGGGTTGTGCCTCCTATTGTGCTTGCTATGGCTAAGCAGAATGTGGTTCACAAGTTTGATCTTTCCTCATTGAAGCAAATTGGTTCTGGTGCTGCACCTTTGGGAAAAGAGTTGATGGAGGAGTGTGCAAAGAAGTTCCCTCAAGCAGTTGTTATGCAGGTAATTTAGTTGTCTTAATGGGGAAAGCATTTCAAATCTGCAAGCTGATATGGTCCTTTGCATGCATAAAAATGTTCAGTTAAATATCCATATTGTGTTAGTCACTGTTGCTTTCAATCCAAATTGATATTTTGGGCAACGTTCTAATGGGAACCAATGAATGGTGACTAGCCTGTTAGCATATATGAAGTAGGATTTGTAATTGTATTTGCTTGGAAGTTGTTCCAAGTTCATGATTCTTTGGATTTTTGGAATAACTTGGAAGTAGAGAACCTGCCTTCTCCTAATGAAGCTTTCTTTGGTTTCAGGGCTATGGAATGACTGAAACCTGTGCAATTATCTCGATGGAGAATCTCGCATTTGGTGTCCGACATACTGGCTCAGCTGGACTGCTTGCTCCAGGTGTTGAAGCTCAGATAGTCAGTACAGAGAATCCAAAGCCTCTTCCTCCAAAACAATTAGGGGAACTATGGGTTCGAGGGCCTAATATGATGCAAGGTAACGTTACTTGCTTCTTCTTTCCTGTGCAAATAAAAGAAGATCGATCTTTTGGTATAATAACATCCAGCTATTTGTATATGCTAATCATTCAGACTCTTTGATATGATAACAATAACTTCTAGCTTTGCATCTCATATGTAGATCAGTAAAATTCTTAATAACCCTTATTTGTGGTCTGTTAAGAGTTTGATTTGTGATATAGTAAAGGTGCATATATTATGCTAACAGTTAAATAAGCTAGGCATAAGAGTTAAATGGTTAAAGGAAAGAGGTGGGGCTTCGTCACCCACAGCCAATCATGCCCTCCAACTCGCATGTTGCTTTCTACCACATCATTCAAATGAAGTTTTACCATAACGTTCCTCTAGTTTGGAACATTTATTCAATTACGGGATCATGAACAGTCATTGGTTAGTCAATACATAGTAATCTACCTATACCAGTATTTGTATGAATGCAATAGATTTTTATTTTCTTGTACTTCTGTTATAACTTCTGCTATTTTCTCTGACACTGCAATTTCCAATTTCTATTTTCAGGATACTTCAACAATCCTGAGGCAACTAAACAGACAATAGATGAAAAGGGTTGGGTACATACTGGAGATCTTGGATACTTCAACGAGAACGGTTATCTCTATGTTGTTGACAGAATTAAGGAGTTGATCAAGTACAAAGGTTTCCAGGTAACTTATTTCAATTGCCAATTGGTTCTACGTTGAATGCTCATTTTCACGTAAGAGTTATAGTTGCATAGACAGTTCCTATGCTGTAGTGTTCTGGTTTAACTATCTATATCTGTAAGTCTTTGTGGTGACCCCAAAGTTATATGTGCATGATTTAATGTGTTTCCTTCTAAACTAAATGATACGCCCCGGCTTCAGTGATGAGAGTCGAGTCGTTGATGTACCCGATCGTGAATTGGAGTAATATCAAGGTTTGTCGAAGATAGGTTAAGAAAGAAGGGATAAAGGTGTGTTAAATTTCATTGTAAGGGGAGAAGAACCTTGAATTAATGTTTTTACATTTTGTGAGATTGTTTACAACTCTCATTGTTCTCCAAAGACTCGTTTGACTTATCAAATAACCCTTGTGGCGTCAACCCATTCTTCTTATCCGAACTTATCACTTTGCATCCAAAATGTGGCGTTCAAGTTATACCGAGGTTCCTATCATCTTTGATAGTGGGTCAAGGTTCCATTTTATTCGTTTTCCATCCATACAACATTTAACCTTTCCTAAGTATTCGTATAAGTCTCGCGTTAACACACTTATATTGTGTTGGTTCAACTTGAATACTTGGTTTTCATTCACCTATCATCCTCAATACACTTCATAACCCTTTTTGAACTAAATTTGAGCCTTTATCCCTTCTTTCTTAACCTATCTTCGACAAACCTTGATATTACTCCAATTCACGATCGGGTACATCAACGACTCGACTCTCATCACCGAGGCCGGGGCGTATCATCTGGTATCAGAGCTAGCCGAATCCGAGTAAGAATCATCATCTTTGATATTATGGTTTTGTAAAAAAAAAAATCAAAAAAAAAAATTTTGCCTACGGTCTAGGCGCGGACGAAAAGAACGTGAAAGATCCGTAAAAAAAAATCAAAAAAAAATTTACCTACGGTCTAGGCGCGGACGAAAAGAACGTGAAAGATCCGTATAAAAAAAAAAGAGTCTGGAAACCCTTCAACAATTTTTTTTTGAATCATAATCTACACTCCTTTATACCCCTTTGAGTGAATTTTCACGTTTTCAAAAAAAAAATTATCCAATTTATTATTTTTTCTTTCTTCTTTTGTATTCGGTATTAAAAAAAAAGAGAAATTCAAAAAAAATTCGGAATTAAAAAAAAAAAGTGATTGAAATTCATTTTAAGTTTTGTTTGATAGCCTACCATTTCCGACATCATTGCCCACCAAGCCAACTCAATTTTGTAAGCCGACGACAAACGGTATTGATTCGTCTATCTAGTTTGTGGAGAACTTCGAGAGGGCGTATCTCTTGCTTCAAATATTGGAAATCTGATTCGGAAAATTCTTGTGACATGATTTTTTTTTTTGCTAAAAAAATGATTAAAATAAAATAGAAAGTAAATACCTCACCACAAAAAATCTCACGTTTCACTCACAAAGAAAATTGGATAACACTCCACTCGTGTTTACACATGTATTATCATCAATCAAAGGATGGCAAGTAACCACATCAAAGTTCAAATCACTTCTAAAGGACAATTCATCAACAAGGTTTCCATCAACAATCGAATAAAACAGAGGTGCTTTAAGAATTTCAAAACTCATACCTCGCTCCTCTTTTGGCATAGGCGAACTAAGATAGTTGAGAACGTTACCTTTTTCAACCAAGGTGAACCTTCTCTCCTTGGAAAGGTATTAGAGTTGTAAATTATCGTCACTCGGCCTTTTGGATACCTGAAAAGTGTTGTTAATTAATGTGTTTTGCTGCTGTTGTTTAATGCTGCTGTTGTTTAAATGCAGAATGTTAAACATGTCATGGTTCAGCCGAATTAATGTGTGAGATTTAAGCTAAGTAAATTTGTTGAATTTGCTAGGACAATGTACATGGACGACAAAGAAGAGGTGGACAACATCATGCATAATTTGTGGAACAAATTAAGGAAGCATTTGACCAACATCATGCATAATTCATGGAAGAATTTGAGGAAGCATTTGACCAACATCATGCATAATTCATGGAAGAATTTGAGGAAGCATTTGGCCAACATCATGCATAATTCATGGAAGAATTTGAGGAAGCATTTGACCAACATCATGCATAATTCATGGAAGAATTTGAGGAAGCATTTGACCAACATCATGCATAATTCATGGAAGAATTTAAGGAAGCATTTGGCCAACATCATGCATAATTTAAGGAACAAATTGAGGAAGCACCATGGCCGAATTTGGCTTCTTTCCTTAAATTCTTCCATGAATTATGCATGATGTTGGTCAAATGCTTCCTCAAATTCTTCCATGAATTATGCATGATGTTGGCCAAATGCTTCCTCAAATTCTTCCATGAATTACGCATGATGTTGGCCAAATGCTTCCTCAAATTCTTCCATGAATTACGCATGATGTTGGTCAAATGCTTCCTCAAATTCTTCCATGAATTATGCATGATGTTGGCCAAATGCTTCCTCAAATTCTTCCATGAATTATGCATGATGTTGGTCAAATGCTTCCTCAAATTCTTCCATGAATTACGCATGATGTTGGCCAAATGCTTCCTCAAATTCTTCCATGAATTATGCATGATGTTGGCCAAATGCTTCCTCAAATTCTTCCATGAATTATGCATGATGTTGGTCAAATGCTTCCTTAATTTGTTCCACAAATTATGCATGATGTTGTCCACCTCTTCTTTGCCGTCCATGTACATTGTCCTAGCAAATTCAACAAATTTACTTAGCTTAAATCTCACACATTAATTCGGCTGAACCATGACATGTTTAACATTCTGCATTTAAACAACAGCAGCAAAACACATTAATTAACAGCATTAAATTCGTCCAAAGTACACAATATCCTGCACATTAAATTCGTCTGGAAAAATTAATTGACAACATGAATTAAATTTGTCTTAAATTTAGACACACTTAATTAACTATTAGACATCTATTTAATAGGTAATAAACTAAGACACATTAAAATAAAAATGTCCAGATTTTTAAACAAATTAATTAACTTATTTAATTAACTAATCAGCAACTTATTTATTCCATCATCTAAATGCAAACTTAATAAATTGCATTCTAGCTCCATAAGTTAGAATCCGCCCAAATTGAGCTGGGACGAGCTTGTGAGAATAACGAGCCTCGCTCGTGAGTCGAGCCAAGAAATGTTTCCAGGGCAGGGTCGTATCACTAAAGCCTTTGATTTGCTTCATAAATAACTCACCAGATTGCACCAGCAGAGCTTGAAGGTCTACTTGTATCTCACCCTGAAATAGTGGATGCTGTCACTATCCCGTAAGTTATACCCAAAAATTGTTAACTGTTTGCATAATCTAATGCTTGGAAAATACCTGAGTTTTTCCTTGTAAAGACATCATTGGGAGTTAACACATATTTCACCACACTACAGATATCCTGATGATGAAGCTGGTGAGGTCCCAGTTGCATACGTTGTTCGCTCACCCAACAGTTCGTTAACCGAAGAAGATGTTCTAAAGTTTATTGCTAAACAGGTACGATATCGAAATAAATCGATAGCCATTTTTAAGTGAAGTCTTTTTCCCTTCCAATGAAATAGGAAGACCTTATAAAACCGAAGCTGTTTTTCACCTTTGCAGGTGGCACCTTTCAAAAGGTTAAGGAAGGTCACATTCATAAGCAGTGTCCCAAAGTCGGTATCAGGGAAAATCCTGAGGAGAGAACTTATAGCCAAAGTAAGATCCAAAATGTGAAATTCTATAATTCTGTTTTAGGCACATAGCATGAATACAAACTAGCGGTTAAGTTAAAGCTGTCTTTGTCTAAATTTGTAACTATATTATTGGGGTAAAATTACAACGAACAACAGATTATTGGGTCAATAAATGTTTCAGTTCCTCGAAAACATAAATTGTGTTGTAAACCATTGTTTTGTGCATTTTATGTATGTATATGGAAGATGAACAACATTGCTGAGACACTTGGTGCAGATTACTGCAATTTCAAAGTAAACTCTTTAGTTAATGGCAAAAACATTTGTGTCGTGACTTCAACTCCAGTTCAATCTCTTTTTCTCATTCTTGTATCAACTAGATGTTTGAAACAAGCTCAACTCAAATATTAGATCTCTAATGGTATATACTTATCAACTTTTTTCCAAAAAGCATAAAAACAAAGTAAAAACTAAATTTAAACATGAAATCTAATAATTTGTAAATACTCGAGACTAAATTCTTTAAATGTTTAAAGAGATTAATTCTACATATATGAATAGAACAAATCAGCGTTAGATCTTTTGTCGCCTTACCTATGGAAAAGCTGATTTATTTACTTGATAGGGCAGAGGCATGCGGTGCACTCAGCTTTTGGGTGTTTCAACTCCTTTTTTAATTAGAGGTGTTAGTTGGATTTGAGTCGGATTTAAATATGATATTAATATATTTTATGTTTGTTTAAGTTTGACCCGACTTGAAATTTAGGTTTAAAATTTTACTCAAAACTGCTCATATTTGCAAAAAATTAATCTAAGCTCATTTTAAGTCCATTTATATTATTTTTAATTTTAAAAAATGTATTTATATTATTTTATTTTAATATTTAATAATTTTATTCATTTTTTATTTATTAAAAATTTTTATATAGTCATCTTTACATTATTTTAATGTTTACATTAGAGTATTATTATATATTTACTATAAGTTTGTTTTTTTTAATGTGTTTTAAGTTTCATAATATATAAAAATAACATAATATAAATATTATAAACTTAAAATAGGTCAAGTTTAAATCTTGAATGTTTAAGCCCGAGCCTGACTATATTTTAAATAAATTTATTTTTTTATCCAAACTTATTTTTTATACTTAACATTTTTATTCAAACCTTCCTAACTTTTCAATCTAAACATAAGGCAACTCATCAACGGGCAGAGCAAATATATTGGGCACCGCAGCCCTTGCCGACAGCAAAAGCATTGGGTTATAGAGTCTAGAAGTGAAAATACCTAAACACCCTTATTCATTATTTCATCCACCCATGACCCAACTAGCGGCACTTTACTCTTTTCTTCTGGTCTGGGGACACAAAAATACTTTCCTACAATTTCTTCATTCAAAGCATCATTTTACTTCTTCTTCGTTCTGCTTATAATTTGCGGCTTGGCTTCTCTTTTCCGTGATTTGGAGCTTTGCATCCGATTTTCTTTGTAGAAGTTAAACAAGTGTCAATTTTGCTGTGCGCTCGAAAACAAAAATCATAACAAAATTTTCTTAAGTTATGCCGAAATAATTTTGAATGAATAGAAACACACAGTAGAATTCTCGTAAATTTTTTATCCAGGAAATATATTTAAAGTACAGTGTCGTGGTAAGTTTATGTTAAACTTGTGCTTGATGATGAACAGGGACTTCCCTTGGTCGAGGATTGTAACGATTTAAACTATGTGTAAGGTTGCCCCTTTTTCTTAGTTGAAGACAAAATTACATCGAATTTTTGCTCAAGTCTACTATACTTGCTCACGAGTACTCGAAATTTGAGAGACTTTAGCTAAAAATATTAAATTTAAAAATAAGTTTAGATAAAAATATTAAGTTTATTTAAAATATAGATCAAGTTCGGTCTTATATATTCAAGGCTTGACCCGACCTATTTTAAGTTTATAATATTTTATATTATATTAATTTTATATATTATGTAATTTAGATACAATACTAAACACCAACTGTTTTTTTCTATAATATTTTTCAAATATATTATTTTACCCAAATGTAACTTTTGAATATACACAGTAAGAGCAATGCAAAATTGACTCTTAAGCTATTGAATTTTTGTTTTTTTTTTCTTTTATTAATTTAAGTTTAAATGTTAAGAAAGAAAATTTATGGTAAAAGTGAGTTAGTTAAATTGTTTTTTTTTTACTTAGAATATGAGAAATTAAATTTTATTGGTTAATGTCGAAACCGTTTTTTGAAAACAAAAAATTTTGTTGTCGACTTTAAAGATAAAACTAGAGTCGCCACCGATCCTTCATTAAGGTGTGATCGGCTCACCTTAAAAATTATTTTGGTCTATGAATTTTGAGAAACGAGTTTGGAAGTCGGTTACGCACGAGGAAGGGTTAGCACCCTCGTAACACCCAAAATTGGTACCAAATTGATTATTTAATGTCTTAATGTTAAGGGCTGAAATATATTTTTAAAAACAACTCAAATGATGAAATCTAAAAAAGATAATCAATTGTTCAAGTCATGTAAAGAAATCGAGTCCCAATACGTTAGGGTACAATTTCTTAAAATCCCCGAACTTTGAATATCATTTTTATTTTATGCGAAAATCTTTATTTTGAGAAAGCAATATATCATGCCCAATACATTAGGACACAACAAGTTAAGTTCCCGAAAATGATTTTTATGCTCATACATTTTGGATAAAGAATATTCTCGGTTATTTAAGATTAACCAAGAAAATCGAAACCCAATACGTTAGGACTCAATTTTCTCGAAAATCTCAAACTTTGAATATTGCTTTTATTCAAAAAAAAACTTTGAATCAAGGGAAAATGATTTTGATATATTGACGAAACCAAAATATATTTCTCAAAGGATATGTTAAAAGGTTAATGTACAATATAAAACAAATACTTCACTTTAAAATATACATGTATGAGTATTTACAAAATATATAAATTTAAGCACAACATACAAGTAAATTTGAAAATATGTGTGTGCATATATTTAACACACATATACAAGTATACATATAAAAAGAAGGAATGAAAAATATCCCGATAAAAAAAACTAATAAAAATGCATGTATATGTATTTGAAAATCGTGAAAATAAAAAAAAAGGTATGTATATGTGTATATATTTACAAAATAAAAAATATATAAGTGTATGTATTGGTAAATCATGAAAATATGTATATGTATATTAAAATACTTATATATGTACAATATGTATACAAGTAACGGAATATATATAGAATAATGAAAATGTTTCAGGAAAAAAAATGTAAATCTATATACTATAAAAATGAATGTATATTTTAAATTATAATATATAGGAAATATATGTATATTTTAAAATGTACATGTATATTTATATATATACATTTGAAAAAAAAAATATGAAGAATAATATATAAAATATATATGGAAATATGCGTGAAATCATATTTACAAAAGTAGAAAAGAAACTAAAATATAAAAGCATATCTATATTATAAAAAATATGTTTGTATGTACAAAAATATATGTATGTATTTATAAAAGTTTTTAAAAAATGTATATATACTATATATGAGTATAAATATAGAAATAATAAGTGATAATAAATAATATAATAATATGATAAAAGTAAAAAAATTAAAAAAACCGAATTGCAAAAAAAAAACACAAAATAATCAATAAATGAAATTAAAATAAAACGAAGGACTAATCTGCCACACGCGCATTACATGGGGGCCAAAATGGAAATAATCCCTCTCCCCAAACGGTGCGTTTAAAACATGATTTAAAACAAAAAAAAATTGTTTTACCAATCCTATTTTGCAGCAGTAAGAAGGAAAAAATAAAAAACAAGAACCCTCTGCTAGGGTTTTTCTTTACCCCTTTTGCGCCGCCGTTCGCCTGCACCAACGCTCCGATCGTGAACGGAGATGGCAACACTCCGGCGTGTTCGACGAAAGAGGTAAGATCCCTTTTCTCTTTTCTTTATATATTAAGCAAAAATAAATAAAAAAGAGAAACTATATAAAAAGAATCAAATATATATATGTATAAATGAAAAATAAAAGATTGATAATCCACAATGAAGTAAAACAGAGAGAGAAAAAAGAAAAGAAAACCTTTGTATTTCAAAAAAGAAAATTTCCTATTTGTGTTTGTATTTCTTTCGGTCTCTCTTTTCGTAAAAAAAAATCTTCCCCCTATTTTCGTCCCTTTTTTACAGATTTTTCACGGCTTTAAATAGCCGAAATGGAAAAGAAAAAACAAAATTAAAAGAAATCTATTCTGTTTTTTTTGTTGGCATATTGTTGCCCAATTTTTGCTATTCTGTTTTGTTCCCTTTTCTTTGCTGTATTGTTTGTGTTTGTTGCTGGAGGTACTGCTGGAGGTGCGGCGTGCAAGGCGTGGCGCGCGTGGAGGCGCAACTCGCGCGAATGGTGGCTACTGTTGCGGCACCAGTTTGCTGCGGCGCTGAGGCAGAGAAGCTAGGGGTTTTTTTTTTTGGTTTTAGGCTGATATGGGCTTGGGTAAATTGGAGGGTATTGGGCTGGGGTTAATTTTATTGGGCCTGGGCACATTTGGGCTTATACAGTTTAATTGAAGAGAAAATTAATTATTTTTTGTCAAAAATGTTATTAATTTGTACTATTAAAAACTAATATATCTCATAAAATAATCAGATGGTGAGAGGTGGCGTGCCATGCGAATTTCATGATGAGGACTCGTTTTTAATAATATAAATAATAAAAAATTTAACAAAAAAATAAATTTATTTTTAATCTATTATATAAAAATTTATTTATTTTTAAATAAAAAAAGTAAAATATAATTAATTTAACTCTGAACTCCATATTAGACAATATTGGACTTTTTCAATAAAGTTACAAATCATCTTTTTCTTTTCTTCCAAACTTTTAGCATGAAAAAGGTTGTAAAAGAAGGGGAAAAAAATATTTAGTATACTCAAAAGTATTAATAAATCCAGCCTTTTGATCCTCATTTGAGTCAGATGCATAACGAAATCAAGCTCTGAAAATATCCACATGATTTTCCGTAGGTTGAAAACATGAAATTATTGCCTAATTTTGTCCACGTGTCCTACATTGGTCATTTCTCATTAGTGTTGTTTCTCGTCAACTTGTCCCCACGTACCGATGCTTCTTCAACCAAATGATCTTCCATACAGTGTTAGTCCTTACTCTGTTTTGTTATTAATCCATTCCAAGCTTCCAGCTTTTCATTATCTAAAAAAATCACGAAAGGATCAAAGCTCAAAGATCAGGTTTTGATGGAGAAATCTGGGTATGGAAGGGATGGGATTTACAGGTCTTTAAGGCCACCGGTAGATTTTCCCAAGGAACCAAATCTTTCAATGGTTTCGTTTCTGTTGAGGAATGTGTCTTGTTACCCTTACAAACCAGCGCTCATCGATGCAGATTCTGGGGAAACCCTCACTTTCTCTCAGTTGAAATCCACTGTCATCAAGCTCTCCCATGGATTTCTAAAACTGGGTATCAACAAAAGCGACCGAGTATTGATCTTTGCTCCCAATTCAGTCCAATTCCCTCTTTGTTTCTTTGCCATAACAGCCATCGGTGCCATTGCCACAACTGCCAACCCCAATTACACTGTTAACGAACTCTCGAAACAACTCAAAGATTCCAACCCCAAGCTTGTTGTCACCGTCCCTGAATTGTTCGACAAAGTTAAGGATTTCAACATCCCTTTGATCTCCCTTGGTTCTAAACGGAACCAACGAGGATTTAATGTAAAAAACACCCCAAAAATCCTTTCTTTTCATGATCTTCTTGATATAGCGGGTAACGTAACAGAGCTTCCCTCGGTTTCCGTCAAGCAGACCAATACAGCTGTGCTGCTTTACTCTTCGGGGACGACGGGACTCAGTAAAGGTGTTGTTCTGACACATGGGAATTTCATTGCATCATCTTTGATGGTGACAAAGGATCAAGAACTTGCAGGGGATATCCACCGGGTTTACTTGTGCATCTTGCCTATGTTTCATGTGTTCGGATTGGCTGTCATGGTGTACGCGCAATTGCAGATGGGAAATGCTTTGGTGTCAATGGCGAAGTTCGATTTTGTGATGTTTTTGAGGAATGTGGAGAAGTATAGAGCCACCCATTTGTGGGTTGTGCCTCCTATTGTGCTTGCTATGGCTAAGCAGAATGTGGTTCACAAGTTTGATCTTTCCTCATTGAAGCAAATTGGTTCTGGTGCTGCACCTTTGGGAAAAGAGTTGATGGAGGAGTGTGCAAAGAAGTTCCCTCAAGCAGTTGTTATGCAGGTAATTTAGTTGTCTTAATGGGGAAAGCATTTCAAATCTGCAAGCTGATATGGTCCTTTGCATGCATAAAAATGTTCAGTTAAATATCCATATTGTGTTAGTCACTGTTGCTTTCAATCCAAATTGGTATCTTGGGCAACGTTCTAATGGGAACCAATGAATGGTGACTAGCCTGTTAGCATATATGAAGTAGGATTTGTAATTGTATTTGCTTGGAAGTTGTTCCAAGTTCATGATTCTTTGGATTTTTGGAATAACTTGGAAGTAGAGAACCTGCCTTCTCCTAATGAAGCTTTCGTTGGTTTCAGGGCTATGGAATGACTGAAACCTGTGCAATTATCTCGATGGAGAATCTCGCATTTGGTGTCCGACATACTGGCTCAGCTGGACTGCTTGCTCCAGGTGTTGAAGCTCAGATAGTCAGTACAGAGAATCCAAAACCTCTTCCTCCAAAACAATTAGGGGAAATATGGGTTCGAGGGCCTAATATGATGCAATGTAACGTTACTTGCTTCTTCTTTCCTGTGCAAATAAAAGAAGATCGATCTTTTGGTATAAATAACATCCAGCTATTTGTATATGCTAATCATTCAGACTCTTTGATATGATAACAATAACTTCTAGCTTTGCATCTCATATGTAGATCAGTAAAATTCTTAATAACCCTTATTTTTGGTCTGTTAAGAGTTTGATTTGTGATATAGTAAAGGTGCATATAATATGCTAACAGTTAAATAAGCTAGGCACAAGAGTTAAATGGTTAAAGGAAAGTGGTGGGCTTCGTCATCCACAGCCAATCATGCCCTCCAACTCGCATGTTGCTTTCTACCACATCATTCAAATGAAGCTTTACCATAACGTTCCTCTAGTTTGGAACATTTATTTTACGGGATCATGAACAGTCATTGGTTAGTCAATACATAGTAATCTACCTATACCTGTATTTGTATGAATGCAATAGATTTTTATTTTCTTGTACTTCTGTTATAACTTCTGCTATTTTCTCTGACACTGCAATTTCCAAGTTCTATTTTCAGGATACTTCAACAATCCTGAGGCAACTAAACAGACAATAGATGAAAAGGGTTGGGTACATACTGGAGATCTTGGATACTTTGATGAGAACGGTTATCTCTATGTTGTTGACAGAATTAAGGAGTTGATCAAGTACAAAGGTTTCCAGGTAACTTATTTCAATTGCTAATTGGTTCTACGTTGAATGCTCGTTTTCACGTAACAGTTACAGTTGCATAGACAGTTCCTGTGCTGTAGTGTTCTGGTTTAACTATCTATATATTAGTCTTTTTGTGGTGATCCCAAAGTTAATATGTGCATGATTTTATGTGTTTCCAGCTTCTAAACTAAAGCCTTTTGATTTGCTTCATAAATTACTCACCAGATTGCACCAGCAGAACTTGAAGGTCTACTTGTATCTCACCCTGAAATAGTGGATGCTGTCACTATCTCGTAAGTTATACCCGAAAATTGTTAACTGTTTGCACAATCTAAATCCGGGAAACTACCTGAGTTTGTCCCTGTAAAGACATCATTGAGAGTTAACACATATTTCACCACACTACAATATCCTGATGATGAAGCTGGTGAGGTCCCAGTTGCATAAGTTGTTCGCTCACCCAACAGTTCGTTAACCAAAGAAAATTTTCAAAAGTTTATGGCTAAACAGGTACGATATCCAAATAAATCGATAGCCATTTTTAAGTGAAGTCTTTTCCCTTCCAATGAAATAGCAAGACCTTATAAAACCTAAGCTGTTTTTCGCCTTTGCAGGTGGCACCTTTCAAATGGTTAAGGAAGGTCACATTCATAAGCAGTTTCCCAAAGTCGGTGTCAGGGAAAACCCTGAGGAGAGAACTTAGAGCCATATTAAGATCCAAAATGTGAAATTCTATAATTCTGTTTTAGGCACATAGCATGAATACAAACTAGTGGTTAAGTTAAAGCTGTCTTTGTCTAAATTTGTAACTATATTATTGGGGTAAAATTACAACGAACAACAGATTATTGGGTCAATAAATGTTTCAGTTCCTCGAAAAAATCATTTGTGTTGTAAACCATTGTTTTGTGCATTTTATGTATGTATATGGAAGATGAACAACATTGCTGAGACACTTGGTGCAGATTACTGCAATTTCAAAGTAAACTAAACGGTCGCTATATGATTATAAGACCTGCCCAAGGACGACCAGACGGAAGGCATGGACTTCGCAAATGTCCGGAGACTCCTTCACTGTAAGGGAAGCTGAAGTGGTGAGGTTAAGAGATTGGATTAAACCTACAGGGTCTCATGGAGTGTCAAAAGACCCCATCATCACATTGATCTCAAATGGGACCCTAATCTATTATTTCATTCAATTGCTTGGAACATTGAATATTATTGCAGATCATAGGCAATATCTGAACCTTATTTATCATAGCAACAAGAAAAGAAGAGGCAATATAAAGATTTACTACAATTTGCCTTAAATGTGTTCATAAAAACTAGGAAACCTGCCAGCAACTGAAAAACCTGAGAGTTAATGAGACAGTAAATACTATTGAAAGAAAGTTACTCCCAAAACAAAACACTCTCAAAAAACCCATTTTTGCAATACGAGTTGTAGCCATCCTTTTTGTTTACAAGCATATATTTTCTTTAAATGTCCTTCCTTGAGCAATGGAAGAAACATATATTATAACCTCTGAAGATCCAATACCATGACACTGTAGAGCTGCTTACCTTTCGCAGTAACACATAACATACTTCAAAACAATGAACTCAACTCAAAAGCATGCTACAACAGATAGCCACATTTCTCAAGTAAAAAGATCATTAGCTATGCATTATCTTGTAAAACTGACAACCTCTGTAATGCAGTAAAGTTGATTTAGAACCAGAAAGGAAACAACAGCTGAAAATTTTAGTGAAGGAGCTTAACAAGAAATAGGCTTGGGGGCCCTTCTGCACATATGGGTAAAAACCAGGCTTCATATATATGCATGTGTATAGCCAATCTTTTTCAAATGACGGATTTGTTATGTATGAGACACATGTTACACTATAAATTTTAAAAATAATAATATTTTCTTGGATTTTCATGTGTTAACTTCAAGTGAAATTGTCACTTGTCATTGTAGTTTCACTGTAAACGAACATGCGACAATCAAATCTAATTTTTTTCTAAAAAGATTATGAAGCGTGACATATGTTACAAGTACAATAAACCCATCATCTGACATGATAAAATCATTTAGAAAGAATAAAACTATTATATTTTTTTAAATAATAAAAAACCCATCATATATTTTTTAGATAAATTTTAAACATACTATATTTTTATAATAAATTGCAAAGGGATACTAAACTATTTATTCAGATAGTTAGGGTTAAAGACCAAAGATGAAAAATACTAACATCTCAAGCCCTTTTGGAGGCTTGTGATCATGAGGTTCTATAAATACAAAGACTGACAAGTAATTATAATCAACATATAATATTTTATAAGAAGATGGAGGACCACAATGTTTTATAAGAAGACAAAGAAAGGGATAGATGGAAGGAAGAAATACCCATTAAAAAGCTTAGGAAATCAGTGATGTATATCACCATGTATACTTGGTTGAGTTTAATGTCTGTTAAGTAAAGCTTTTAATTCTATTCCTTTTAAAGATTCGATTTAATTTCATATTAAATTTAATTGAGAGAATATAGAAGGATTTTAAAAAGTTCATCTTAATCTAAGATCACCCTTATTTTAAGAAGCTCTAGAAAATAGAAATGTTGTAAATTCTAATGGAACCTCCTCAAAGCTTCATTAGTATATTATTCATGGCTGCTGCTAGGATCTTTATTTATCTAAGGAAGACCTGAAAAACTTAAAAGCCCTTTTGGCCCTTCTTTAAGAATCACACAATGGAAATAAAAACATAAATACATACATGTATATATGATAGGAGCTGGAGCTTGCTTCCATGGTAGAAGTGGCATTCACCTGCAATTACATCTGCATCTTCTTTGTACCCTCCAATATATCTCCCTTCACCACTATAAACACATGATCTGCCATGAGACTGTCATGGTTTAGTTGCTGAAGCTGAACCAAACTGAGGAAAACAAGAAGGTGCAGGTGCAAATGCAGATTAAGGCTACATCTTAGCAAGCCAGCCAAACCTCGCAAAACTGTATATATCAATTTATATATATTTATAATGGGAGAGAAAGAATCAAAGAATCAAAGGGCAAAGGGCAAAGGCAAATTAGAGTGTTATAAATCTGACAAATGAGAGAAACTATTAAGGAAGATAATTATGAAGGGATAAAGATTTGATAAGCACAAGCCAATTAAGCGTCCATTATTAATGCCTTTTTGAAGCAAACTATATATTTATAGGTTTAATTTAGTTTTACCCCCTCTACTATGCTAATTTTTTAGATTTAACTCTTCTACTGCTAATGGCTATGGTTAAAGTAATGACATGGACTTTTTCTACTGTTATTCAATCACACAATTAATGTCTAGTAAACTTTTTTATTGATATTCGATCATACAATCAATATTATGTGAAAATTCAATTAACCATATTCAAATAATAGACTTACATGTTAGCCTAATGCTTCAGGCTATTTAAGCACACACACATCATCACTTTAATAATATTATCCAATGATGCTTTTAATTTGGATTTACTAATAAGATCATAAAAATAAAAGATTAAATTAGGCACAATTATAGTAAAATGATTAAATCCTAAATTTTAGTATGATATAGGGACGAAAACCAAAATTAGACCTATATTTATATATGTGTGTCCTATGATATGAACCAGTTACCAGCAGAGGTTGGTACCTCCTAGGCCACGTGATGCAACTCTTGGGATCACGTGGGCATTGGGGTCCCTACTAATCATGAACTGCCACGTCAGCAAATTCAAAAAGTTGCCTCGTGGGCTTGAAATTTGAGGTTTTGTGATAATAGGAAAAAGTCAAAAAGGCAAAGGAATTGGGAGAGTGGAGGAAATCTTCCATAAATATTCCCTATTTCTCTTTCAATTGCAAACAAATATTTGATATATTAGAATGAGGTTTGCTTCAATCTAAGGTTGAGGTCCAAGTTTTAGATTTGAATCTCACTTTATCTAAAAGCAAATGCAAATGGAGCTGATTATTACTTATTTGATTTAGGTTCATTTTAAATAGACAGTGCGTTTACTTGCTATTAGTGTAAAAATAGTAACGGCGATGAGATTAGACTGTAGTGATACTATGGCATGAGATAAAAAGAAAAAAAAACGCACCACATTGGAGGTAAACGTCCATTCAAATGGGTCATTAGTACTTCTAATAATTTATATACCTTTAAAAATATTTTGATATATTAATAATTTATTATATTTAATTTTTAATAATTTTTTTATCACATAAATGATTAGTTTCTTCACTTTGAATTATAGTGAGAATGAATGATTAGAGGTAATCTATGGGTTAAATCGAACTTAAGTCCGATTCTAAAAGAAATTTAAAGTTCAAGCTTATTTAAATGATTCATTTCGTTGTTAAGTTATAAAAATATGTGCATATTAATATAAAATTGTTTATATATTTTTTGTAATTTTAGAATCATAAATTAAGTTACAGTTTAGTTCTAACATTAATATTATAATAAAATCTCTATCGGAGTTGGTTAATAGGGCACAAACTCAGATAAAAATGGTTAAAGTATTTTTTTAATAAATAATAAATATTATTATAAGATTATTTGTGTCTTTTAATAATTTATATAACTTTTTTTAAAAAATATTATAATACCAAGGTTGAAACTTGAAACATTGAGGTATTAAAAAAGAAATTTCAACCAATGCTCCAAAAAGATGTTATATATCATTTTTTTACAAGGGTTAATATGTTGTTTAGTACCAAAACTATACATTTTTTTTTAATGTGGTACTTATAGTTTTTTTTTTAAAATTTGGTGCTTGTGGAATAGATTCGTCCACTAGTTTAACCCAAGCCGTTACGGAAAATGACATGGCACTAAATGACCAATCCACAATTGAAATGTGGTGGAACACCCTTTACTCGGATTAAACTAATATATCTCAAGTAATGGGTATCACATATGAGCACAAAGCCCACTTAACTTAAAGCATCTGAACACTTTATAATAACATATTTAAGTTTGTTTGAAGTCATTTGAGTATCTCTAGGCTTCCTTTATAGTTTGGTTGCATTTGGGGGTCATTTGGGACCTTTTCAAAGCAAATCAGGATAAACAGTGTTAGTGTTGTAACATTGAAAATTGGGTGTCATGACATTGGGGGCAAAATACTCCAATGAATCTAATGTCATGACACTGACTTGTGGTGTTGTGACACCAATGTAACACCCCTTACCCGTATTCAACGGCAGAATAGGGCATAAGGCATTACTAGAACACATACACTTGTAAACGTATTTAACCGAGTTATAAAATTTCATCTAAATTAAAACCTTCAAATTTTTTTAACATGCTTTTATAATTCTTCACAATACATCCTTAAAATATTATATTCATAATAAATAGGGCCTACGAGACCCGATACATACCCATGCAATTCAATGCTTCATTTTCATTTCATTCAGTTCACAATTTCTGATGCTCACAATTCAAATCATATCACTAGCAATTTCCATTTAATTACCATGTATTTCAATTAAAACACAATAATTAATAATAATTAGATTTTAATTACAGTAATATAAACTTACTAGGCTAAATTGTAGAAATACCATGATACAGGAGCATTTTGGAAGTTTTCTATTTCCCTCGACTTTCCACGCGATCTTGATCTAAATTAATAATTTCATTCAATTTATTAATTTAGACAATAAAACTATTCAATTCTTGAAATTTCGTCATTTTTTTTCCATTTTTATGAAATTACCCTAAAAATTTTACTTTTATTTAATTTAGTCCCTGAACCTAAAACATGTAAATTATCTATTTTTAAAATAAACTCATATTATCAGAATATTCAAATATATTTTTCCTCCTCCTCCACTCCATTCCACATCCTTATTGCACTTAACACTCTTAGAAATAACATTTTCTAAAGTTTCATTATTCACCTTAAGTATATTTCAAGCTGTCTATTCGAGTCAGTATCACTAAATTATTTTTATCTGGAGCTACAGAACTCCAAATTATGCACCGTTAATTTTCCCTGAAACTAGACTCATATATATTTTTACCATAAAAATTTCAGAATTTTTAGTTTAGCAAATTGGTACAATTTATTCTTTAAAGATTCCTCTGTTTTACTGCCTGCCGTTTCTAACCTCTCTTCACTAAAAATCAAATATCTCTTAGTACAAAATTCTAATGGTAGTGTCATTTATTTCTCTTGAAACTAGACTCATTAAGGAATTTAATAATATAAATTAAAAATTACAATTATTTTTTTACAATTTATAATGATTTATCAAAGTTAGAACAGGGGATTCCAAAATCAATCCGACCCTGCCTCACTAAAATTCAAATATCTCAAAATATATAACTCTTTTCTGTTTCTTTCATGTAAAAATATACTCATTAAACTTTCATTTCATATCCTATTCACTCTCTAATTCAATCTCCACAATTTATGGTGATTTTTCAAAGTTAACCTACTGCAGCTGCCCAAAACTGTTTTAGTGCAAGATGTTGATAATCAAATTTATAACACCTTCCTTTCTTTTCTCTACAATATTTTCTATCAATTCCTCTTGTTTCCCTTCACTAACATATCAAGAACATAGAATCTTATATAATAAATCCCTACATTAACATCAATTCCCTACTTTTTCAATAATATCATATAAGAATACTTGATCATCTTATCAAAGAAAATGATATACAATGCTTTACGTATAAAGTGCTTTTTAAAAAGGCTTTTGAGATATCATGCTTTTGTAACATAATAATAAAATAAATTTTAAATTTTTTATTAAAAAAATTAATCCTAAACCCTAACCCTAATCCTAATCTTAATGTAAATTCCATCAAATTGATTCTAATTCATTTTTTTAAGTAATTTAACCCTTAACGTTTCATCTATGAGTGGATTTTCTGGTTTTTTAACGGAAAATGTTAACTAAATCGTCAAGTTTTCGCAATGTGAATATGGCATGATCATGTTTCCCAGGCCGTTGCTTCTTCGTTGATCTACTTATCTTAAAGAGCTCAAGCCCAGTCTTTTACACAAACAAATTGGGTTTGGCAAAGCAAGCAAAATCTCTACTTTGCTATCTCGGTACACAATTCATTTTACTAAAAATATTATTTTTAAATAAATCAATTTGGAATCGCATGTAGGGACTTAATTGCACAACACTAAAATTGCAGGGGAATTAAGTTAAAAATATCCCCTACATAGATTGCCATGTGGCATCTATGTTTAAAAAATATAATATTTTAGTCAGTATTTTCATTAAAAAAACTATTTTTGAAAGATTGATAATTAAATTAAATTCGATTCTTTTTAAAAAGTTAAAAACTCAAAAATAGAATAAGAGTCTATTTGAGAAAAGATATAAACATTAAAGGCTAAATTTATTATTATACCATTAAAATTAAACCATAAATTATTCCCAAATAAATGCACTAGCATAGTGGGTTACAATTTTTTACC
This sequence comes from Gossypium hirsutum, assembly GCF_007990345.1. NCBI lineage: Eukaryota > Viridiplantae > Streptophyta > Magnoliopsida > Malvales > Malvaceae > Gossypium > Gossypium hirsutum. The sequence goes on along the minus strand of NC_053439.1, from coordinate 49,723,056 downwards.
ATTTCATTTCTCTCCCCTTCTTTTACCTAATATATAGTGCAAAATTCGAAATTGTAGGACGAGAACAATATCATTTTGAAATATGTTCTCGAAGAAATCAAATACCATATTCATTAAAATTGTAAATCATGTTTAAATTTTCAATAGTCATCTTCGTTACGCAATTCAAACATTATTTTGTTCTCTTGAAATATGTTAGGAATTTAACTTGCTAACCTCTGAAAGATTATTATCCACTCTATAACCATTGCTGATAATATCAATCAGAATGACATTGTTACTTTCCACTTCAACTTATCTAAACCCTTCCTTTAACACAATAGAAAATCTCTCATAGATTGCTCTTGCATTATTTATTTATGCTTAAATCTTTCGGACACATTCAAATAATTTTAGGAAAAATCAATAATTTAAAGTAAAATAATGTTTACAAAGAAAATACAAATTCCAACTCCTATGAGATGAATCTTATGAACCAAATTGTAGACACAAAATCTGGAATTGAAACATCCAAACATGTCTTTATAAATTTGTTTGTTTATTAAAAGGTTTTTCCTTTTCATTTTTTAAACAACACCAACACCTTGAATCTTAGAAAAGTTGAAAGCCAAAAAAAAAAAAAACCATTTAGTTTAGAAAAATCGAAATAGTAACAATCTTTTTTTCCCATTTGAAAATCTCAAAAGAAAAAAATCCTACAAAAAAAATAAATGTGAAGTAGCGTTTAGTCGGGTTATTCGTTCAAGCCCGAAAGTACATTTGAAAAGTGGTAAAGTTTGAACAAAAATATAGGCTCGACAAATGAGTTTAAACAAAAAATAAGATTCATTTTCTAAATGATTCGGGCCTCGAGTAAGATTTTTTTTTTGTCCAGGCCTGACTTGAATCAGTTGTTTTTCGCTACTATTTTGCTATAATATTGTTACTTGCAACTATCTTAATGTTATTTAAGTATAAAATTTTTTTAATGTATTTTCAATTTTGTGGGGAAACATTTATTTGAATGTTTTTAGAGCATTTGATGTATTTTTAAAAAAAATTATTTTTATATAAAAAACAATCTAAAAAATTAAATACAGGCAAGTTAGGTCGGATTTAGATTTAACATTTTTAATCTGGATCGAATTTGAGTAAAATTTTTGGTCCATTTTTCTAACCAAATTAAAAATTCGGACCTAAAATTTTACAATGGGCATGCATAACCCATGATCAAGTATAGTTAAGACTCTCAAAATCAAACAAAACGATAAAGAAAAGGAATGTAGTTTCAGGTGTTCAAAAGAGAAATTGGATGTTGGTTTTTTGGTTCTCATGGAAGGAGAAAAGACTTCTTTTTTTATTTTTATTTTTTGATTTAATAATTTTTTTAACAATAATTTTATTATAAATTTTTATCACTTGTAACCCCTTTTCAACCTTTAAATAGAAAGACAATGCACTTTAACGTACTCGAACCTACGTCCTCCTGTACTGACAACAATACTAATATCAATTGAGTTAAGACTCAATCGACTATTTCTTTGATTTTTTTTTTATTCTTACATGTGGAAAATTAAGATTTGATTATTTACATGATTTAGTTTCTTAGTTTAGTTTGTTTAGTTTTATTATTTTGATTACTTTAATTATTTAGGTTATGTTGGATATAGATTAGTTAATTATTTGTTCATTACTTAAATTATTTATTTATAGGAATTGGTTAGATTAATCATATTTATTAACTGCTTACAATTTTTAAAATTATTACATTAAAATAGTGTTTAATTAAAATTTAAACGATGTTTAAACAATAGTTATTGACTTTAAACAATTTTTAATTATAAAAAACAATCATTTTTAAATTTTAATTTATAATTAAAAATTTATATTTTTAACATTATTTTAATACATGTGAATTTTAATTTTTAAATAATATTGTTTATAAAATTCAAAATGTTTTTAGTTATTTATAAATAAAATCATTTAAAAGATTTTTTAATAAAAATAGTGAAATTTTCATCTTAAATATATGACAGCCTTTTTGTCAAATATTTTGATAAATCAAATTTGTAAAATTAATGATAAAATTTTATAAAATTATTTTCAAGTAATTTCAACTAACATATTTTAAAAATATGTTTTATGAGCTTGAACTTTAAAAGGCTTTGAAAATATCCTCATAAAATCAATTTTATTAAGTTTGGAGGACTTGTATCGATATAACTGTTGAGTTGTATCGATACAAGTCAGGCAATGAGGACCCTAAAGATTTCAAAGAAGTTGTATCGGAACAAACGGGTAACTGTATCGGTACAACTGGAGTTATGTCGATACCTAGTGAGACTTGTTTCAAAACAAGTCAGACAGTGACGTCTCAAGATTTTCGCCTCCAACTTCTACCGATACAAAGGAAAAAGCTACATTCCGAATAAAGTGACAACGGTAGTTGTACATCCACCCAAACAAACTAAAAAGACCAAATAAATCTAAAAAATGAAGTTACATGTACAAGTAAAAATGTAGTTATAAATAATACACATCTGAATAAATCTTAAAAAAAAACATGTAAAATTTACACGTGATAAGACTCAAGTATAACTATATTTTAAAAATAATAAAAAATGTAATTCAGAAATACTATTTAATTTATAGAGTGGAAACAACAAAAGCAATATAAGTTGTAATAGATTTTAAATTAGCAAATTATAACTACTTTTGCATAAGTAGTGCCCACTTGGAAATGCTTAATGTAAGTTATCTCTTTTCATGTTATAATTTTTTTTAATTTGTTTTTTTCAATCAATTATAAATTAAATAGGAAACAACAATGGTAAAATTAGGCATATATGATGATTTAAAATAAAAATTAGAGTTCTAGACTGTTTTATTTGAAAAATAAGGAATTAGGTCGGTTTTAAAGAGAGAACGCAAAAGTACGCCGTATGAAACACGTATTCAGGTGAAATGACACGGGGCAGGGCAAAAATGCTCCCCGTATATGCCTAATTTTCCTTATATATGTATATTATAAATTTGGTGAATTGTTTTCTTTTTTCTCGGCCAATGTAGAGTTGTCCGTGGATCAGGCCGGACCCTAACAAAATTTTAGGCTCAGGCCTGACCCGACTCAAAAAACAGGTCTAGATTTTTTGCCAAAGGTCGAACTGGATAAAAAGCTAAAACCCGAGCCCGGCCCATATTGTTTTTTAATTTTATTTTATATATATTTTTAAAAAATACAATACACCAAATACACTAAAAATATTAAAATAAATATTCTCAACAAATTAAATATAAAATTAAAAAAAGTCTTTATTTCTTAAATAACACCAAGATAAGTGCAACTTAACAATAAAACAAGTGTTATACAATATTTATATATTAACAATAAAATAGTAGCAACATAATAGTGAGATGGTAGCAAAAAAATGGAAAAACAACAACAAAAACAACAAGATTCTTTTTATCGAAAATTTGGATCGGGTCGGGCTTAGGTCAAATAACTTTATTGAAGCCCGACCTGTTTTCTAAATGGGTCTTATATTTTTTTGCTTAATTCTATTTTTTGGGCAGACCTTTGGTGCCGGAGCTAGGGCAATGAATATGTTTATTAAATTAAAGGCAAAATAATACCATGAAAGTTGTAAAAACCCAATAAAGAGAACAAATCACGAAAGCAAATACAAAAGACAAGAACAACATGGCAGCAAGGACCAATCAGACTCCTTGAGAAGCATCAAAATGAACTAAAGATGCCAAGACACTAAAACAAACAGCCATGACACACCAGCCATTACCAAAAATTTGCAGCATATCTTTAGAAGAAAGGAAAGGTTCAACTTTTTGAAAATTGTAATCATATTATGCTTTATAAAAAATTAAGGTAAATAATTCATCAATATATATATAATGTTTTTGAGCCTAAACTAAGTATAAATAAAACACATATTGTTGGTTTGAGTTTATTTTTACAAATTTGAAAGCTACTCAACGTGTGAATACGTTATCTTTTAACATAATTTAAAACTTAGTTAATTGTATCAAATATTCTCATGCTATGATATTCTCATTTTAAATTGGTCTTTAAATTTTAAAACATTCTAATTATATCCACAACCTATCAATGTTATATTAATTAGTGATCACCAACTCAAAACCCAGATAAAGTCTAGATCGCCTACTCACGACCCGGTTGAGCCCTATCAATTGGATGCGTGCAAGCCTTGTAGTGGGGGTTCGCTAGAAGGGCTCGCAAGGGGAGTTCGCAATCCCAATTCGCATGTACCAAGGAGTTTGCATGTGGGGGGCTACGAAGTCCAGCAAACAAATCAAAACAACACATGTGTCCAACATGCATAAAAGCCTATCAAGAATATCAATTCCATGAATAGTAACCATGTATATAAATATTCGATTGTCCCATTCAATGAGACACGACGAAAAAACACTCAACAAGTCCTTTCATTATTGAAAATGTTAATTTAACCATTAAATGTCACATTAACTCTTATATGCCATAATTTAAAATGAAAAATTTAAAGAAAAGTAAAATGCTGAGACATAACTTTTAAAATTAAAAACTAAAAATAAAGTAAAACCGAAGAGAGAGTGTGTGTGTGAGTGAATGATAGTTTCTATAAAAGCTTTGAAAATCTCAAAACCAAGATTTTTACAATATTAATTTTTCTTTTAAATTTTCATTTAAATTATATTGCGTAAGATCTGAGTGTCATTCAACGATTAAATTAATGATTTTAGTAACAAAAAGGACGTTATTAATATAACACCAATAATTTAAGGATATAATTAGAATATTTTAAAATTTAAGGACCAACTTAAATTAAAAATTATAATTTGAAAATATCCAATGCAATTAACTCTTTAAAAACCATAAAATATCTTAACTACATTATTTGGAATAATTTAATAAAAAGTTATCACTTATATATCAAGGATATGATAATTTTAAGACAAAAAAAATCATAATTAAACAAATATATTAACTTAATAATAATAAAATACGTCAATTAAATTTTAACTCGATTTATATTGATATTGTTATTAATGAAGGAGGTCGTGATTCATCCTCTTTTTCTATAATGAAATTAATTTAAAAAAAAAGAGATAAGATAGTAATTATATTATCATCTAAGTCAATTAATTAAAAATCTTTTACTTAATTAGACTAGATACGATATAATACTCACCCGTATAAGCCATCCACTCAATCCACGGTTGAATCCATACATGCATACATACATCCACCCATCATCATATCGGCATTTAACTCTACCATAGTACCATCCCATCCCACAGTCTTTAAATACTGCAACTCTCTGCACCTTCCTTTCCTCCTATTTTCTACTCATCAAAAAAACCCAATTCATCATAACGTAAAAGGGTTTTTCGATTCACAATGGGAGAGGTCAGTTAAGCAACAATTTATTCTCATTTCCCCCATCTCTTTTAATCTCGTTTTATTTTTTTTTTGCCGTTCCATTTCCTTCTATTTCTAGTTCATGACTTACACCAGGGATTTAAATTGCGGTCGCGGTCGCGTTTTCGGTCGCGTCGCGTTTGTCGCGGTCGCGGACATAACGGACTCCTATTGCGGTCACTGCGGTATCGCGGTCGTGAATTTTACATTACTTATTGTGTATTGCGGGTATAGCGGGTTTCGGCAGTAACGGTTTCGGACGGTGCCGTTACCGCTATATAACGGCCGCTATTTCGGTAACGGACCGCTATTTAAATCCCTGACTTACACACCATCTCTTTATCTTGTATCTTTATTGCAGAAAAAGAATGGAAACAAGAAAGGAGGGAATGAAGGAGAAAAGAAGGAAAAGGGTTCTTCGAACTTCGTTTTCAAAGTCGATTGTCTTTGTGAAGGATGTTCCTTCAAAATCCTCAAATGCATTCGTGAATTTCAAGGTATTATTCATGTTTTTACGTTTTAAATTTCTGTTTTCTCGCTTGGTTTTCCCGTTATTCACTCTGGGTATTCTCTGTTTTTTTATGGAAGGGGTGGAGACGGTGAAAACAGAGAGCAACTCGAACACAGTGACTGTAACTGGAGCTGTGGATCCGGCCGCCATTAAAGAGAAACTCGTGAAGAAAACGAGGAAGAATGTTGACCTCGTTTCACCTCAGCCGAAGAAAGATGATAACAAAGAAGAGAAAAAGGAGAAAAAACCAGAGAAAAATCAAGCTTCTGATGACAATAATAATAAGAAACCAGAGAAGAAACCCAAAGAGGTAAACGTTTTACATGTTGATCTCGAATGTGAAAACTGAAAAAGTTTGTTACTAATTTTCTTGTTTCTATTTGAATAATTTTGATTCAGGCCCCTGTAACGACGGCAGATTTGAAGGTGCAACTGAAATGCCAGTGCCAGGGATGCATTGTTAAGATTCGCAAAATCGTGTCCGATACCAAAGGTGATGACGCTTTATGTATTTTTGACTGTTTGGTAGGTTACTATAAAGGCGGCTTTGACTGTTTGGTAGGTTACTATAAAGGCGGCGTGCGTTAAGTTGTTTTAATTTATGGGTTGTTTTTTAAATATTTTTTTTGACGGCATTGTAACTTGCAGGTGTGCATGAGTTCAAAGTAGACGAGGTGAAGGAGTTGGTCACAGTGAAGGGGACTATGGATATTAAGGCCTTGGCTGAGGCATTGAAGGACAAGCTGAAGAAGAGTGTTGAGATTGTGCCACCTAAGAAAGAGAAAGATGGCAAAAATGAGGGCGGCGAGAATGGTGGCGGCGGTGATGGAGGGAAAAAGAAGAACAAAGGTGGCAATGGCGGTGCCGAAGATGGTGGACATGGTGGTGGTGGTGGTGGTGGTAAGATGGAAGGGAGCAAGATGGAATTTATGGTTCAACCCCAATTTGGATATATGCCCGCTTACCCAGGATATGGGCACCCGGGCTATGGGTTCGGTTACGGGCACGGCTACTCCGGGTACGTGCCGGGTTACCCAGTATCTGTTCATCCTCCTCACCACATGTTCAATGATGAGAACCCTAATGCTTGTGCCATTATGTGAGGAGAAATGGATTTTTAATGGCGTAGGGTTTTATGTTAAGGAATGTGTAAATAAGAAATAGAGAAGCAGAGAGTTTACTTGGAAGTCAACATTTTGGGTTAAACTTGGATGGCATTTTATAAAATGTTAATTTTAGGGTTTTGATATTGTAATTTGGTGTTGCCATTTTCAATGCGATTAGTGTTGTTTTGCGCCTGTGTTCATCAAGTTGGAGTTTTTATAATTTGGTAACAAACATATTTTGATGTTGGATTGAGACACCTAAATGCATAAGCATGCCCGGATCCTGGTGTACCCTACTTCCTCATCACATCATATGCATTGTTGATGTCAGTGTGACATAAATGGCCACCCAAGGGCAATGCTCATGTATATCCACTAACATGTGGATAGGGATAATAAAACTCAAAGGTAAAAATAAAAATCGAATTACTTGAATTGAGTTATTTGAGTTTCTAAGTTCGAATCGAGTTAAATTTTATAATTCAAATAACTCGAATAATAATCCTTATCAATTTCGAAAATGAATAAATTGGTCTCGCTCAACAAAAAAATATAAAAATAATTCAAAATAATTTTCAAATATTTAAAAATATATAAATTAAATTAAATTTTTAAAAAGTTTTTAAAACAATAATTTTGTGGACCTAAATAAGTTAATTAATGATTCAAATGTATTATACTAAAACATATATATTTATTTTGAAAAAGTTTTCAAATATATATGATTTTAAATTTATATGTTTTAATATGGAATTAACTATAATGTAACAAAATTTTAATTTGACATGTTTAATTTTTTTTAATTTAACTCAAACAATTTCACTCAATTCAACTTGAATTTTATTTTACTTGACTTGATTCGAAAATTTTTCGAATTCGAATTAAGATGATAAAAAATAACTCATTAAGTTAATTTTTTTTCACTCGATTAAACTTGATTCAATCAAACACTCCCTACATATTTAGGTTGGGACTCAACTGACATTCATTACCATTTGAAACGGGAGAAGATGAAGTGAGTCACTCTTTCTTTTTCAAGCATTTGAAATAAATGCGAAAATTTAAAAGCATGATTATTGAGGGGATTTTAGCATACACGATTGTTTTAAAACATCTGGTCATAAACGCACGCACAGATTACACCTACCCATCAACCCATTCAATGTGATGAACAATTAAGATTTGCAGTTCGCAATCAATGTCTGCAACCTTACGAGGCTGCTTTCTTTGAATCATAACAGCTTCACACTTTATTTCCTCTTTGACTCAAATTTACTTGCAAATCTATTCACTTTTGTTCATTTTTGTACTCCTCCCAAAATGATTTCAGATACTCCCAAGTAAATTTGAATGGGTAGAGTCTAAAATAACTCAAAATCGAAATAATATAATTTTTTTAAAAAAATTCGAATTGACCTGATTCGATCCAAAATCAATCCAACCTATTACCCAATTCACATGTATAAATGTCATATCAGTGAAAAACTTCTAAGATTGAACAAATTTGATATTTGCATGAATTTTTGTGAATATCCAAAAGCTTTCCCTCCCACTATGAATCACCAAACAAATGAATTGGCAGAGACACTCTTTGGGTCCACAGCATAAAAAATGACATTAAAAGGGTTGGCCTAATTCAGTTTTAATCCCTCTCCTAGAATTTAATTGGTTAAAATATGCTATAAGTTCTTGTATTTTTATTTTTAAGGATTTAATTTATTTACTTTCCAGATTTTAGAATTTAGGTTTAATTATTAACATTGTTAAAGATTATTTTGTTAAATTTAGGTTCATTACAATGTTACCTTTTTAGTTACATTGCTATCAAGTGAGTATTTTTTTTATTTCAAAATGTCACACCAATAAATTTAGCGGTGTTAACAATTTGACTTGAATTTTGAAATCTAAAAAGTAGAAAGACTAAATCCTTAGAAAATAAAAGTACAAGAACTAAATTCCAAATTTACGAAGAGTACAAAAATTTACGACATATTTTAACCAATTTAGTTCGTTTGCTTTAATTGGATATCATTTTATTCTCTATTTTAATAATGCTTTTCATAGGTTAACTCAACAACAACAAAAAAGAAATTCATAAGTTGGATAACAATATTAATATTTCAATGATTTTCATGAATTTACTAACATTTTTATCAACTAATAATATTGTTAATACTTGCTGGTTGCATCTTAGCTCGATTAACTTGGGTATTGTTATCAATGCAGGAGGAAATGAGTTCGAGTGCGCTGAAATATATTATCTTCTTATTTATGGGTTGAGGAGGGACTACTATAACATTATAAAATCAAATAAATAACATTGTTAATACTTTAACAACAGGAATTAACATACCGATTTGGACTTACTATAACATTATAAAAATAAAAAATCAAATTAAGATAAAAAAAATTAAATCCCAAATTTAAAACCCTTAGACCAAAAGGGTGTGAATAATAGGGGAGGAGAGAACCTACCAAATTATTTCAAAGAAAACAGGCAGGCCTATGAACCTTGTGAATAAACCCCTTAACTTTCTGTGTGTCGTTATTAGGTGTGCTCAGCATCAAGCCATTTTTTAACCTATTTCTTTGCTGTCCTGGTTAGGGAACAGGATACATGATAAGAGCAATTTGCTGTAATGTACATTGGCTCTTTCTACTCCCTTTCCTGAAATTTTGTGTTATATCCGTTTTACTATTTATAAATTCGTAAATTTTTAATGTTCAAAGTACAATATAATTGTTGATTGAGTCTTAGCTTGATTAGTATCAGTATTGTTGTCAGTGCAAGAGAACATGGGTAGTTCTAGGCATTATATCAAAAGGAACAGATATGACAAAAACCTATAATGAGATTAATGTTCAAAAAATATAATATAACTTATTACTACAAAGTTTACTAAAAGGCTAAAAAGGGACAAACACTAGGCAATCAGTCACCCAACAAGCCAATGCTTCATGTAAGGTTTGGTACAATTTAGGATATTGTTATATATTAGTGAATTATAATTTTCGCTTTAAAAAAAAACAATTGATTTTTTTATATAAAAAAAGAAAATTAGTGAAAATTAATTATTTTGATAATTATAATTTCACCTTTTAAATGATATAGGGTAAGTATAACACTAACAATAGTAAATAGATCAAATTATAACAAATTAAAATATAAGGACTAAATTTTCCTGATGTATTTAACCTATATTATCTAAAATTTGTAAAAGTGAACATGAGAAAGAAAGTTCATGATGATGTGAGTGTTCCTTTTTCTTTCTTTCAATCAAATGTTTTCTTGGCAGTATTTGAGCTTCCATTTTTTCCAAACAATTTCCTTCTGCAAGCATATTCAATTTTCTCTCCATTTTTCAATGAAACCCATCATTTAGTGCCATGTAGATTTAACCCCTTTTTTTCCCCTCCCAAGCTTATCTCTTTTGCATGTGCACATGTAAAGTCATGATGTGGGTGGCATGCATGTACATGAATCCCATCATGGTGATGATGATGCCTAAATGTGCTATTTCATGCAGCATATAGCAGCTCAAACCCTCCTTCCAGTGCCCCTATTTTCCTTTGTGAAATTAAGGGGAAACTTCCACAAAGGAGTGGGAAAGGTTGCAATCTTATGTCCTTTTACAAGTTTAGTGTTGTTTGTAATAATTCCAAAATTTCTATGTTTGCTAGACAAGAAAGGGAAATTAAAGGGTTGCAGCTTTAGAAAATGGAGGAATATTCCACCTACTTACCAAGAAATTTCAAGACTAGAGTTTAATAATGAATACATGTTGACTGTTAAGAAATTGAGAATTTAATAATGTTTATTGAGTTAAGTTATAAGGAGTTCGAATGTTTTTTTTAAGTAAGATTTCAGGTTCAAGTCTCGTGGATTGAAGAAAATAACATTGAGAAAGCGTTGTCTCCGTTCGGGGATTCAATTCTGTTCGATTCTAGATTTAATCGTGGTCCAATATGATTAAGATATCTTAGAAAAAAAAAATATAGTCTTTGACATTCTAAAGAAAAACAAAAGAGTGTTTAATGTCATGGATGAATAGAGACTGTAAAGAGTATAAAAGGGGGGAAATTTACTTTAAAGATTCCAAATCCATGTGATTAAAGAGTCTTTTGAATCCTTTAAAGAAGTGATGATTGCATAAGCTCAATCCCATGTGATAAAGAAGTAGATAACATAGAAAAAACAGAGTTAAAGAGAAAAAAGGATTCATTTTTCATGCATGAGAAAAGAATCCAATTTTATATGGATATTGCCCGATAAATAAAAAGGAAAAAGTGTTAAAGAAAAAATATATGTTAAAGGTGTTAAAGGTATTTCCTTTTTTGAATTCAGATCTTAATATAGCTTATAGAATTTTGAAAAAAATAAAATAAAATTAATGCAGTTATTATTGTTATAATTTTGCATGGATTTTGAACTTTATTCCAGAGGCAGAATCAGCACATGCTATATTTTCATGATGAATTTTGAAAGGCAAAACAGCACAAACTTCTTTGGAATATGAACATGGAAGTATCCTTTGGTCATTATGATTCAACTAACTTTTTGCTGGGGTTGGATTTTGTTTGTGACAATGTTAAGCAATAATAATAATATAATATTCTCACTCAATTTAATTTCATAAAAAAATATTTCATTTCTATAGGGAAACATGAAACTGGAGCTCAAACATGTCTTGAAACATGTTTATTTTCCAAGTTGCAGGGTTCCATTGTGGAACTTCCAGGCTTGGAAATTACTTATGAAACAAGAGTAGTATACGATACACATCCATATATTATCTGGCTTTTGTTTCTTTTCCCTGTACTGTGTCAAAAACTATATCAGAAACTTGGCCGTGATGGATTGTCTTCAATATCTTCGAGAACGACCTTAACTCCATGGTTCTTAAGGGCATTGACAACAGCCCAGACCTTGGTTCGGTTCTTAAAGCCTTTCTTCTCGACCTCCTTGTTTACATCAACATGAATCCCTCTTCCCTGTCCTTGCTCAAGACCTTCCACCTTGAGTCGCATAGCCAATACCTCACCGACAACGGTTGCTGCCTTGGCATTGCAAGACCGGCCGCACTCCAATGAGTTCTTGATGGAATGTTCAACTGTTGATGCTGTTGCAACTATCCGTCCATTATTTCTGTCCACGACATTTGCTGTTATGTACTTAAGTGATACGAACAACCTCAGCACATACCTCTTCAGCACTGTCATCCTTTTGAGTTCGCAAACAATCTGTTTAACATAACAAAACGATATCAAGTTTAGCAGTTTATACGTTATAATAACATAGCACTTCATTTCACTAAGTTGCAGCCAAACTGAAGAATAGCATACCGATATTTGTACTACAATGGAGGTAAAAACATATTCACCATTTCTAAAGTCATTCCAGACATTATTGACAAATTTTAAGTTTGAAAACTTTCCAAGTTAATTTGTTAAACTACCTCAAGACATCTGATAACACTGGATTTCAAATTTCCTTTTCTATCTGCCCTTTGTGGGCATACTACCAGGTCCAACAACGGTATCATTGTTCTATTTATTTGTGCATTTTCCCTATTTTAACAAAACCATTATAGTGAACTAATAGCAATTAATTGAGTTTCAACAATGGGTGATGCATTCCATGTAATAAGCCTACTAGAAAAATTATAGCCAATTTTGAAGAAAGCTTTAGGAACTGCCTCGCAGTCACCCTAGGAATCATGACAAAAGAACATCTCAAGGTCAACTCGGAAGATGTATATTTACATACTTGGACCTGAATAAGTCTCTCTTCTTTGATTTTTCTATCCCTCATTGACTCATGAAATCGGCGTTTTCATAACAAAGAAAAAGATACGAACCGGTGTTTCGATTGAGTTGATGCAGAGGAGGTGTATCTGAATTCTTGTGGACGTGTTGCAAATGTATATTGCAAATAAAGTAACTGTCATGTCATACAACACAAGGGCTTCGGCCTAAATTCTCAAGTCAATATAATATTAAATGAAACCCAAGTTCTAACTTTATCTCCAATAGTTTATCTTCACCATGCAGTTCAAATGACGAAGTAAAGAGAAAGCAAGAATTACATGTAAGCATCTCAATAAGCTCTGTAAGCAGAGTAAACACTTTTTCAATAACTTATGCCATATCATGGAAAGTTTTACCAGACCACCAACATCCAAGGAAGAAACAACAACATCAATCTTCGATAACCCGTTAAACTTATTGAAGCTCAAAGAAATAGGAAAAGCCATGGCATGGATTTTTAAAGCTCAACGTTGATGCTAGCAGAGGTCTAATAATAAGTTGGGGCTCGGGGCAGTGATTCAAGATGCAAATGGAGACTTTGTCGATGCTAGGTGCCAGGTGCAAATTGGCACTGCCAATATATTTATGTTGGAAGCTTATGCTCTTGTTTGGAGTTCAATGGCTTTTAGAAATGTGTATTAGAAATCGTTATAGAGAGTGATTCACTTGTGATAATTCGGTACTTTACAAGCACTGACCATGTAGTGTCAAGCCTAGGGCACCTAATTACTTATATTAAGTCCTTTTATTCTAGTTTGGGGATGGTTTATTTTAAACATGTACTTAGGTCACGGAATCAACCAACTCATCTTCTAGCTAGTTTTGCTACCTTGAGAAGTTGCAATTTTATTTGGTAGCATGATCTGCCTAAATGTATTGATCAATGGTTATGCATGGACAATCTTATTAGTGAATGACCTCACAGGTGCACTTTTCTTCCGCTCTTCAGCTTCAATGAGTGGTCTTATAATAAGGGTACCTTATCATAAAAAGAAAAAGGAAAAAGAAAGCATATAGTGAAGCTTAAAATACAGTGATGGTCCAGAGTGGTTTGTTTCCAGAAAGAAGAGAAAATGTGACAAGAAAAAAAGCAAATGCTTGCATGAAGTGTGAATTAAGCATCTTATAGAGCCTCAAGTGCTGAACCCTTTCAAGCAATGCCACTATGGGTTTAAATCTTCTAACTTAGAACTACTACAAAATGTATAGCATAAGGCAAAGCAACATAAGCAACACAAACAGAAAACTAAAACATATATTTTCTATCTGAACTTAAATCTTTCATTCAAAAGAGAAGGCTTTACTTAACCAGAAACCCAATGACCAAAGATTCAGAATTTAGAAAATTGAGATTAATTAAAAAACAGAACTTGGGTTTAACAGGAATATAAAAATTACATAGCAAAACAAGGTTCAATTTTCAGTGAGGCAAATGATCAAACAGTTTACGTTCTAACAAATTGCAAACAAGCAAATTCAGGCAGCAGAGAAATGAACTTCACTACAAAATAAAATCTAACTTCAAACCCAAAACAAACAAAAAAGCCAAAAAAAAAAAACTACCAGAAAACGGAAAGCCCAAATCGAGAGAAGAATCCAAAGGGAAACCACTGATGCACTGATCGAGCAATTAGCGAATAGAAGAAAACTGTAGTCTTTGCAGATACCATCAGTGAAAACTGAAAGTGAGAACAGATAAATGGGTCGGGCCAACATGTCCGCTCTAAAGCTCAATAAACAAAAAGATTGATTTTACTATACATCCCCAACTATGTTACAATTTCAAATTAGTCCAAACTTCAATATATCCTACTTGAATTTTCAAAATATCAACAATGAATTAATCAGATTTTCTTTTAATCTTGTTAGTTTAAGTATAACTGGGATTTATCGTGAAAATATGTAAAAACATATATATATCAATTTGTAAACATGTTTGTACAAATCGTATTAATAACTTAAACACGATGTTTTAAAAAGCTGTGAAAAAGTTGTGCAGCAATCGGGAAGATGATTCGGTTATTGGGGCTATTATCAAGGATATACAGAGGTTAAGGGAGGGTTTCCATAGCTGCAAGTTTCTATACACTGCTAAGGGGGGAAATGAATCGTCACACATTATGGCTACAGAGGGACTAAAAAGCGGGGAAACGATTTACCTTATGGATGAGGTGCCGGGATTTGTTATGAGGGAGGTGGAGAGAGACAGAACACAAACTGGGTCATGAGTATCAATGTTCCCGATGGAGGAGGATGATTACCACAACAGAAGAGATGGTGGATCTAGTGGCGTAGGATTAGCAGTGGAAACGGAAAGCTGATGGAAATAGCTGATAAAACTTTGCCGGCGAACAGGTAAAGGAAAAGGGAAAGGGATGTTCGGCTTTCAGGGGTTAATAGAGCAAAAAAACGAGCAATTTACCAATAAAAACCCTTATTTTCAAAAATTACCGAAATGGGTCCATTATTTAATTATTTACGGGAATGGTCCATTTTCCGCGAAATCGCGTCCACGTCAGCGCGATGTCAGGGTTTGCGCCTGTAAATCGCGGTCACGTCAGCGCACTTTGCTGACGTGGCGGAGATTTCGGACCGCGCGTGACCAGTACCCAACAGTCAAAAAAATAAAATACCGGGCCCATTTCGATAAATTTTAAAAATATAGGGCTTTTTGGTATTTTGCCCAAAAAAAGCATTTTGAAGTAATAATTCATTAACCGTTTATGTTTTTTAGCTTGGAAAACCTTGAAAGACCATAACTTTTCGCTCGGTTGTCCGATTGAGGCGTTTTTTTTTTATTTCGATTAACTTTTCGAGATCTACGCGTGAATTAATCATATTTTTTTTAACCTTGTTAGTTTAAGTATAACTTGGATTTATCGTGAAAATATTTAAAAACATATATATATCAATTTGTAAACATGTTTGTACAAATCGTATTAATAACTTAAACACGATGTTTTAAAAAGCTGTGAAAAAGTAGTGAAAAAGTTGTGCAGCAATCGGGAATATGATTCGGTTATTGGGGCTATTATCAAGGATATACAGAAGTTAAGGGAGGGTTTCCATAGCTGCAAGTTTCTATACACTGCTAAAGGGGGAAATTAATCGTCACACATTATAGCTACAGAAGGACTAAAAAGCGGGGAAACGATTTACCTTATGGATGAGGTGCCGGGATTTGTTATGAGGGAGGTGGAGAGAGACAGAAGACAAACTGGGCCATGAGTACCAATGTTCCCGATGGAGGAGGATGATTACCACGACGGAAGAGATGGTGGATCTAGTGCCGTAGGATTAGCAGTGGAAACGAAAAGTTGGTGGAAATAGCTGATAAAACTTTACCGGCGAACAGGTAAAGGAAAAGGGAAAGGGATGTTCGGCTTTCAGGGGTTAATATAGCAAAAAAATGGGCAATTTACCAATAAAAGCCATTTTTTTCAAAAATTATCGAAATGGGCCCATTATTTAATTATTTACTGGAATGGTCCATTTTTTGCGAAATCGCGTCCACGTCAGCGTAATATCAGGGTACGCGCTAGGAAATCGCGGCCACGTCAGCAAAGCGCGCTGACGTGGCCGTGATTTCGGCCCGTGCGTGAACACTACCAAACGGTCAAAAAAATAAAATACCGGGCCCATTTCGATAAATTTTAAAAATATAGGGCTTTTTGGTATTTTCCCTCCAAAAAAAGCATTTTGAAGTAATAATTCATGAACAGTTTATGTTTTTTAGCTTGGAAAACCTTGAAAGACCATAACTTTTTGCTCGGTTGTCCGATTGAGGCGATTTTTTTTATTTCGATTAACTTTTCGAGATCTACGCGTGAATTAATCATATTTTTTTAACCTTGTTAGTTTAAGTATAACTTGGATTTATCGTGAAAATATTTAAAAACATATATATATCAATTTGTAAACATGTTTGTACAAATCGTATTAATAACTTAAACACGATGTTTTAAAAAGCTGTGAAAAAGTAGTGAAAAAGTTGTGCAGCAATCGGGAACATGATTCGGTTATTGGGGCTATTATCAAGGATATACAGAAGTTAAGGGAGGGTTTCCATAGCTGCAAGTTTCTATACACTGCTAAAGGGGGAAATTAATCGTCACACATTATAGCTACAGAGGGACTAAAAAGCGGGGAAATGATTTACCTTATGGATGAGGTGCCGGGATTTGTTATGAAGGAGGTGGAGAGAGACAGAAGACAAACTGGGCCATGAGTACCAATGTTCCCGATGGAGGAGGATGATTACCACGACAGAAGAGATGGTGGATCTAGTGGCGTAGGATTAGCAATGGAAACGGGAAGCTGATGGAAATAGCTGATAAAACTTTGCCGGCGAACAGGTAAAGGAAAAGGGAAAGGGATGTTCGGCTTTTAGGGGTTAATAGAGCAAAAAAAGGGCAATTAACAATAAAAGCCCTTTTTTTCAAAAATTACCGAAATGGGCCCATTATTTAATTATTTACCGGAATGGTCCATTTTTTGCGAAATCGCGTCCATGTCAGCGTAATATCAGGGTACGCGCCAGAAAATCGCGGCCACGTCAGCAAAGCGCGCTGACGAGGTCTCGATTTCGGCCCGCGCGTGAACAGTACCCAACGGTCAAAAAAATAAAATACCGTTGTTTGCCGCAGTTTTCGTCGAAAAAGATCATTTTTTACCTCTAAATTTTGATTTTTTCGGTTTAAAATTGAATTTTAAAATATTAAAATCATTATTTTCCTTATTTATTTGAAGTAAACACCGGATTTTTTTTACAAAATTGTTGTATTATTTTTTCTGATTTGACACGTGTATGGAATAGGTCCAATAAATCGTTAGAACATATGTAATATAGTTAAGATAATAACAATATTTTTATAATATGTCAATTAATTAGTTTAGCTTAGTTGGTTAAGATGCTTGCTCTTTTCCCTTAGTACTTTGGTTCAAATTTTGAATCTTTTTTGTACTTGTTGCATTTATTTTTTTAATCAATTAACTCTTCAATATTACATTAATATATATTATTAGGGGCAAAATACCAAAAAATCCCTATTTTTTAAAAATTTACTGAAATGGGCTAGGTATTTTATTATTTACCGGAATGGGCCATTTTCTCCGAAATCATGTCCACGTCAGCGCGCTTTGCTTATGTGGACACAAATCGCGCCTACGAGGCCGCGATTTGTGTCCATGTAAGCAAAGCGTGCTGACGTGGATGCGATTTTCTGACACGTCCCCTGACATCGCGCTGACGTGGATGCGATTTTGGGGAAAATGGCCCATTCCGGTAAATAATAAAATACTGGGCCTATTTTGGTAAATTTTAAAAAATAAGAATTTTATGTGTAATTTGCCCCAAAAAAACGAAAGGCCGCGGGTGAAAAGCTTTGAGTAGAAATATAGGTCAATTTACTAAAAGATAAATAAATTTTTTTTTAATGTTACTATTTTATTATTATGTAATTATTATTTTGTTATTATTATTTGGATATTGTATAAAATTTATTTTATTGTTAATTTTGTTATTATTTTAGAGATATTTACTTGTTAAGTTGTATTTATTTTAGTGTTATTTAGTATACATATTTTTTAAATTTTATTTTTAATTTGTTAAGAAATATTTATTTTGATATTTTTAGTATTTTTGATCTATTATATATATTTAATAATTATATAAAAATAATATAAAAATTAATACGGGTCAGGCTGGGCCTGAATTTTAGCATTTTTATCCAAGCCTAGGCCTAGCACACGGGCCTAGATTTTTAGTTGAGCTTGGTCTGAAATTAACATGGCCCATGAACACCTCTGCTAGTAATTAATCCTTCATATTCTGTAAACCCTTTAAGGGTAGATAAAATAATGCATTCTATAGGCCTATCAAGGGGTTTTAAATTTAATAAAGATGTTTTGAAGCATAGAGATGAATTTGAAATTTAATAATAATTTAGAGATGTATGGAGAAATTAACCCAAAAAAGAGACGTGGTTGAATTAATAACCTCGAAACGACAACGTTTGTTTTGACTAAGAGAGGCAAACTGAGGTCCGTTTAAAAAAGAAACCGGTGGAGATATCACCGTACACGTGTCCTCACCTCCTTCCATCATTCTTCCTTGCTTCAAAAACAAACCTCTCCTCTCTTCCGAAGGCTTCCACAACTCAGAAACCCTATTTTTCGGAGTTTTACGTCTGATTGTATTTCTCCAGCAGCGCACTGTAGCACCAAATTTCCGTACGTCCAAACCCTAGATCCATTTTCACGTTCTCTGATCCTCCCTCGACTAACGGAGATATTGATCCTTTTCGAATTTAATCTTCTTTCTTTTGCATTAATTGCAGTTCTAGATTTGTTGTGGTGGTTAGATTTCAAGATGGTGTCCGACGCAAGCAAGAAGAAGGCTGCTCAGAAGAAGGCTGCTGCCGCTGCAAAGAGAGGAGGGAAGGCCGCTGCATCTTCCAAGGCGGCAGCTGCAGCGACCGCGGAGAACGGCGTTGATAATGCTTCTGATAAAGTTAGCATGCTCCAGATATCCGATCGGACCTGTACTGGTGTTCTCTGCTCGCATCCTCTTTCCAGAGATATTCGTGTAAGTTGGAAGGATTCCTTCCTTTGTGAGAATAAATGTGATTTATTTCTATTTTTTTTATTGTTGCAGAAAATGTTAGTATATGATTTATTTCTTAAAAAACAGTTAAGTAATATCTAATCGCATTCCTGAACTCCGTAAACCGAAATCAATGAATAGGAATTAATCCACTCGAAGTCCTAAAGATAATCAAAATCTTATTTGAAATCATATACGAAAATAAATAAATCATGTTCTCTAAACAGTAACTCAAAACCTTCTCGATACCTGTTCAGTCCACTTGCGTATCATTTACTAAATTAGTCATATTTTAAGTTACAAAATTTGAAATCATGATCCATTTGAAGATTTAAAGGCCACACTTAGTATGGACTTTTTATAAAATGCAGTAAAATCTCGATGCTGCCAGGCAACCCGAACAACGTATGCTTAAAAATAAGATATCTCCAAATATTTTTTCTAAAGCATACTCTTCTTTTTATGCTAAATTGTTTGAGTGAAAGAAGAAAAGTGTAAAGCTTGTATTTTAGCTTCCAAAAATTAATACTGGAACGATTCATTAGTTTGGGAATATCCATTTATGAATATAGACAAATTAGTTAAAAAGTTTTGATATATTTGATTGATTCCATTATTGGAGGTAAAAAAACCTTTCTGTATTTTCAAGATGTGTCCTTGAATCATAATTTATATTGATGTTGAATTGATTTTCTTGTTGCAGATAGAGTCCTTATCAGTTACTTTCCACGGACATGATCTTATTGTTGATTCAACATTGGAGCTTAATTATGGCAGGTTTGATGACTTTATATCATGTTGCTTAGGAATATTCATTGTAAAATCTTGTTTGGGATATTTATCTGATGAGACCACTGTCTATTTCATATTATCTTTGCAGACGCTATGGTTTGCTAGGATTAAATGGTTGTGGGAAATCCACGCTGCTTACTGCAATAGGGTTGCGTGAACTTCCAATTCCAGAGCACATGGATATCTATCACCTGACGAGGGAGATTGAAGCTTCAGATATGTCTGCATTGCAGGCTGTCATAAGTTGTGATGAAGAGAGGTTGAAGTTGGAGAAAGAAGCAGAAATCTTGGCAGCACAGGTTATTCAGCAAACCCAGTGTTGTAATCATGCTAAGTTTCATCAAAAACATGCATTATAACCTCGTTTTCTGTATTTTTATCCATTAATTTTGTTTTAGGATGATGGTGGTGGAGAGACACTTGAACGTATCTATGAGCGATTGGATGCCTTGGATGCATCAACTGCTGAGAAACGTGCTGCTGAAATTTTATTTGGCCTCGGTTTCAACAAGATGATGCAGGCAAAGAAAACCCGAGATTTCTCTGGTGGTTGGAGAATGAGGATTGCATTGGCACGGGCTCTATTCATGAATCCCACCATTCTTTTGCTTGATGAGCCAACCAATCATTTAGGTAGGTATTTCGTGTTTTTTATGTGTATGCCATGCTGTTTATTAATATTTTTAATTAATGAAGTCTATTCATGAATCCGCCACTCTTTTTCTTCATGGCCCACTGATCGTTTAGTTAGGTCTTTAATGGTCATTTGGTTAGACTCATAAGTTTGACATGGAGAACATTTTCACTATGATTCTCAATTCTGATGCTTACAATTGGTTTAATTGGAAACAGATTTAGAAGCTTGTGTCTGGTTGGAAGAAAATTTGAAGAGATTTGATCGTATCCTTGTTGTGGTATCACATTCCCAGGATTTCCTGAACGGAGTTTGTACGAACATTATCCATATGCAAAACAAAAAACTTAAGTTGTACACTGGCAATTACGATCAGTATGTTCAAACTCGTTCTGAATTGGAAGAGAACCAGATGAAACAATACAAGTGGGAGCAGGAACAGATTGCTTCAATGAAGGAGTACATTGCTCGCTTCGGTCACGGGTCAGCCAAACTAGCCCGGCAGGCACAGAGTAAGGAGAAGACATTGGCAAAGATGGAGCGAGGTGGACTCACGGAGAAGGTAGTCAGGGACAAGGTTCTGGTGTTTCGATTTGTTGATGTCGGAAAACTTCCTCCACCGGTACTGCAGTTTGTGGAAGTTACTTTCGGATACACGCCTGAGAATCTGATCTACAAGAACTTGGACTTTGGGGTAGACTTGGACTCAAGGATAGCATTAGTAGGACCTAATGGTGCAGGGAAGAGTACACTGCTGAAACTGATGACAGGTGAATTGACTCCTATTGATGGAATGGTCCGACGGCATAACCATCTGCGAATTGCGCAATTCCATCAGCACTTGGCAGAGAAACTGGATATGGAAATGTCAGCTCTCCAGTACATGATAAGAGAATACCCTGGAAATGAGGAAGAGAAGATGAGAGGTGCAATCGGGAAGTTTGGATTGTCAGGGAAAGCGCAAGTGATGCCAATGAAGAACCTATCCGATGGACAGAGGAGTCGAGTCATCTTCGCGTGGTTAGCATTTCGACAACCCCACTTGCTGCTGCTAGATGAGCCCACTAACCATTTGGATATCGAGACGATCGATTCACTGGCGGAAGCATTGAACGAGTGGGACGGTGGGTTGGTACTGGTGAGTCACGATTTCCGGCTGATAAACCAGGTAGCCGAGGAGATATGGGTGTGTGAAAATCAAGCTGCAACACGATGGGAAGGGGACATCATGGACTTCAAGCAGCATCTCAAGAGTAAAGCTGGTTTATCTGATTGAAACAAAGTAGTAATTAGCATATAACTTTAAAGCAGAGGTAACGAGGAAAGGCTTTGTTATTGTTTGAAGCCATCGAGTTTTCGTGACCTCTGTTTGGTGGGTTTAGCAAAGCAGGATTTGTTGCCATTTGGTTTTTTAAACCTGGGTTTGCTTTCTCCCAGGGGTTGGTTGTTCGGTGATACCTGTTCTAGGTTTAAAGCTCTTTAGGCATTGTGCTGCTGAGGATATGGCATCATATAATCATTCCTATGCTGTATTTTGTGTTTCCCATCTTTTTTGTTTTTTCTTGCATTAACTTGGATTTTCAGATTGAACTGTGTTATGCGTGTAATATTTTCTATTCTCTATTTTAAGAAAGAGGGTTATGAATAATTTAAGCATTACAATATGCAGAATGCATGAGAAGGATAAAAAAGTACAGAGACTTTCTTAAACCCAATATTTTCAATCAACCCTCTCTTACGCCGCAAGCTCCCTAAACTCTCCCATCTTCTCCATCCAAAAGTTCTTGAACTTCATCAAAATCTTCCCCCAAAACCGAAATCATCTTTGGCTTCCTTCCTTCTCTCATCGCTTCATCCAAAATTTCTCGCTGCGTTGGAATCGACTCCTTTGGTATTTTGCTAGACAAATCCCTCGCAATTAATAAACCCATCACCGTCAGCGTCGATGTCTTTGATCATTTTTCTGAGAGTTGTTTATAGGAGAGCTGTTGGCCGAGGGAGCGCATGATGGAAGCATGTTCAGATGATGCAGGGATATGCATTTTAGTGGAGCACAAACCGGAAAGGATTCTCTAAGCTGTTCCAGCAACAAAGGCTTGTAAGCCACATGACGCCATTGCAAATTTACTAATTAAATTATTCATTTTAGAATTGAAGTAAATTGGAATTCAATAGAATCCTAGTATAAAATTTGTTCTTTTAGCCTTCTGTTGTAACAGAGAATGAGATTAGAAAGAATTAAAGGAAAGAAACGTGTTGTCCCGTTTAAGCTTTTTAAACTTTTTCAAATAGAGATGATGAGGGAATTGTTTGAAAACTTGTTCGAGTTTGGGGTTGGATTTTGGTGAAGTATTTTTGATGGGGTTCGCAATGGAGATTGAAGGAAAATCTGGAGAAGCTGCTGGGTTAGACTGAAAGAGACCCAAATTCCATTGGAATGTTATCTCTTCGTATGAAATAAAACAAATGAGATTAAATTAAACCCGAACTTGCTTAAATTGTAAACCTGAAATGCTTATTATTAAAAACATTAAATCAACTTTGAATAATATTTCAATGCAGCATCTGTCATGTTTCAAAGCCCCTGAAAAGATTTGTAACCATAAATAATGTTGATTGAGTGCACCGAGGAAAGGTACACTCTTTTGATAGTAAATTTTTTTGTGTTATGATTTGAGAGGTTCATTTTAAGGTACAAAGGTGAAGAAATTGTCATGAATGGATGATAGATGAGGATCACTTGTTATAAGTGTTAAAGATAGTGAATATTTCTCATTGAGCTAGACTCTGTAGATGTAGGGAAACCGAACTGCGTAGACAAATTTTGTATCATTTGTTTATTTTCTATTTCACGTAGTGTTTTCAAGCATATAACTTATATCTCAACAACTATTTTAAAATATCAATTGGTATCAGAATTTACCACTTAAGTAGTTAGTGGAGATCCCTAGTATTGCTAAACTCAAACTACAGAAGATTAATCTACTTCTAAACCTCCTATGCTAGGTGTTGACAATTAGGAGGCTAGGTGTTGACAATTATGCGTTCTGGAAAGCATGCATGAAAGCATATATTAAATCCATTAATGAGAAGACACGACGAGCTATATTGATTGGATGCGAACCACCTAAAATAGATGTTGAAAGTGGAAGGGTTGTTAAATTAGAAGTTCAATGGGCCACTTATAAAAAATTTTTGATAAATACGAAATTCAAAACTTTGTACGCCATAATTTTTTTTGTGAAATTAAAATTAAAAAAAAAAAAATTCAATCCAATTCATATAAAAAAGAATCTGATTCCAACGAATTCAATTTTTTTACATGCAATATAAAAAACCAATTCGTTATACGGGTTCGGGAGTCAGTTACGTACGAGGAAAGATTAGCACTCTCGTAACGCCCAAAATTGGTACTGAATTAATTATTTAATGTCTTAAGGTCAAATGAAAAAGATTAAAAAGACGATTCTCCTTTTAAAATCTTTATTGAAATTTATTAATTTGAAAACTAAAAAAAGTTTGGTCATCTTGTTTTTATGAAGAAATCGAAACCTCGTAACTTTGGGTACGATTCTTTGAAGTTTTGACGACTACACACTAATTTGCTTTTGTTAAAAAAAAAATCTCGTCTCGAGATAACAAAATGTCGTATCCTGTGAGTTGGGACACAACCCTTTGAATTCCCGAGAGTAAGTTTTAATCTTGAAATGTTTACGATTTTATTGAAAAAAGGATAATTGGCTATTTAAATTCAACGGAGAAAATTGAAGCCCAGTAAGTTAGGGCACAATCTCCTCGAGAATCTTGAACACCGAATATTTTGAAAACTTGCGGATAAAACGATTTTAATGCCTTAATGATACATAATCCCTTTTTACAAATGAAACGCAATGAGATAACGATATATAATATGAAATGATAGTTCGTAAGCTAAAACATGCTAACAATTGATTAAGAATCAATAGATACAAATAAGCAATACAATATACATAAAGACCATAATCTCATATACCACATAACAATTTTTTTTAATATCTACATTCATACCAAAATGAGATGAATAGTGGGAAAATCTAAATGATACAGAACAACATCAAGCAAATAATGCAAAAGCAATTTAAAAAAAATATATTATAAGAACAATTTAAAAAAAAAAACTTAAAAAACCCTTTTTTTAGAAACAACGAGTATGCAAATTAATTCAAAACAAGACAACATATATAGAACAAGTTTAAATAAAATCATTTAAAAAAAAAGTCACACATACATAACATAATACACATATATATATATATATAAAGGTATTTAAAATTGTGGTATATATATTATAGGAAAATATAAAATAAGTAATAATAATGTTAGGAGAAAATATATATAGCTTATAATAAATAATATATAGATGAAATTTAAAATAAAACTAGAATTAAAACCAATAACATATGGATATATAAATGGATAATAATTTAATATAGTTTAAAATGCATAATATATAAAAAAAACTTAAAGTAAATAATAATAGAACAATTTAAAATAAATAATATAAGTTCAAAATAAATAAATAAATAAATAATAGGCAAAAATAAATTGAAGTCTAACTGGTTTGGGACTAAATCGGGACAAAAAACTGAAATTAAAGGGTAAAAATCATAAATAAATAAATAAAGAGGGCTAAAGTCAAATGGCGCACAAAGGTTGAGGACAAAATGGAAAAATAACCCAATTCCCTGGACACATGTCCCTTCTAGCGAGCCAGGGACTAAATTGAAACACGTAAAAGTTTTATGGCCAAATCAATAAAATAAAAAAAGAATAAAGGACTAAATTCAAATAAACCAAAAAAGCGGAAGGACCGAAAGGGTGAATAACCTAAATTCCAAAAATAAGCGGATCCTTCCCCTGGGTCGGGTCACCGCTCGGGTCAAGGGAGTGAAACGACGTCGTTTTGGGCATCAGAAGCCAAGCCCAAAACGACGTCGTTTTGAGGTGTCTATATAAGTAAACAAAAAACCCTAAAAAACATTTGTAGCCTCCTTTTTTAAAAAAAAACTCTCTTTTCTCTCAACTCTCTCACAGCATTCCCCCTCCAGCCAATGTCCGGTCATCGGATCACCACGGCAGTCGCCGATCGCCGGCGACGGTGCCGCCGCCCGCGATGACCGAAAAATGAAAAGTCACTATTTTTTTAGTTTTTTCAATCCCCAGACCTATAGAACGCTGATTTTCATCGGAATCGGTCACCTCCTCCGCAATAAAAGTATGATTTTTACCCTTTGTATTTTCGATTTATTTTTTAATAAAAAAGAGAAAAATAATAAATAAATAAGCTGAAAAAATAAAATAACTACCTTTGAGAATGCCCGATATTTGAACTGATTTTTTTCCAATTTCTTTTGATTCATTTGTGAGTGTTAAAATAGCTTTTTTTATAGCCCGAAATTTCCTATTTTCCCTACTTTTACACTGTTTGTGTTGCTATTGGACTCTCCTAGTCCTTTACAGGTAAGAACGTGGCGGCATGCGTGGAGAAGGTGGAGCGCACGGGGACTGCCGTTGGGGTGCGGCGGCTAAGGCTTGGTTGCTGCCTTGGGTTTTGTTTTTGTTTTGTTTTGGGCTAGGGTTAACTTTTAGGTTGTTGGGCCTTTTTTTGGGTTTGATAATTTAGGCCTGTTTCATTTATTTTGGTTTTAGTTTACTTTTGATTTTATTATTTGTATATGGGTTGGGCAAATTTTGGGTTTGTACACTAGTAATCTGATAAAGAAAATGGATGATGGAAATGAAAACAAAATCTAGATTTTTTTTTTCAAGATTCTTGTAATAGAACAAGAAGAAAACAAACATATGAATATAATCTTTTTTTCCCTGTTACTTTATAGTAGTAAAACATTTATGTACATTAAATATTTTATTTATTTTATCTTTTCACAAATAATTTATTAATTTCTTTTAAATGTCTGACATGGAAAAACAATACACGTGCCAAAGCTGGATTGGTCAGGAATTTTTCCAAACGACGTTATTCTCTTGGACTAAAAAAGTTAACGGAGTTAAAATTCAGGTACCTATTTGGGATAAAAAAGTTTAGATACCTATTTGGGAAAACGCGAAAAGTTTGGGGGCTAAAATGTGAATAAAACCTTTAGTCAAAGTTAAACATAAAAGAGACGTGGTTGAATTATAAACATAACACGACACCGTTTGGCTGGAAGATAGAGAGGCAAATTGAAGTCCGTTAAAAAACGAAACCGTACACGTGTCCTCACCTCTTTCCATCATTCTTACTCGCTTCAAAAACAAAACTCTCTCCTCTCTTCTGAAAGCTTTTATAATTCAGAAACCCTATTTTTCGGAGTTTTACGTCTAATTGTATCTCTCCAGCAACGCACAGTAGCACCAAATTTCCGTACGTCCAAACTTTTGATCCATTATCACCTTCTCTGATCTTCCCTCTACTATCGGAGGTATTGATTCTTTTCGGATTTAACTTTCCTGTTTTTTTCTTTTTTCTTTTTTGCATTAATTGCAGTTTTAGGTTTGTTGTGGTTGTTAGACTTGAAGATGGTGTCGGACGCGAGCAAGAAGAAGGCTGCTCAGAAGAAGGCTGCTGCCGCTGCGAAGAGAGGAGGGAAGGCTGCTGCAGCCGCTGCATCTTCCAAGGCGGCAGCTGCGGCGACCGCGGAGAACGGCGTTGATAAGGTTTCTGATAAAGTTAGTATGCTCCAGATATCCGATCGGACCTGTACCGGTGTTCTCTGCTCGCATCCTCTTTCCCGAGATATTCGTGTAAGTTGGAAGGATTCCTTCCTTTGTGAGATTAAATGGGATTGTATTTGATTTGTTTCTTAAAAAACAGTTAAGTAATATCTAATCGCATGCCTGAACTCCTTAAACCGAAATCAATGAATAGGAATTAATCCACTCGAAGTCCTAAAGATAATCAGAATCTTATTTGAAATCATATACGAAAATAAATAAATCATATTCTCTAAACAGTAACTCAAAACCTTCTCGATATCTGTTCAGTACACTTGCGTATCATTTACTAAATTAGTCATATTTTAAGTTACAAAATTTGAAATCATGATCCATTTGAAGATTTAAAACCCAGACTTAATATGGACTTTTTATTAAATACAGTAAAATCTCGATGCTGCCAGGCAACCCGAACAAAATATGCTTAAAAATAGGATATCTCCAAATAATTTTTTTGAAGCATACTCTTCTTTTTATGCTAAATTGTTTGAGGGAAAGAAGAAAAGTGTAAATCTTGTATTTTAGCTTCCAAAAATTAATACTGGAACGATTCATTAGTTTGGATGATCCATTTATGAATATAGACAAATTAGTTAAAAAGTTTTGATATATTTGACTGATTCCATTATTGGAGGTAAAAGAACCTTTCTGTATGTTCAAGATGTGTCCTTGAATCATAATTTATATTGATGTTGAATTGATTTTCTTGTTGCAGATAGAGTCCTTATCAGTTACTTTCCACGGACATGATCTTATTGTTGATTCAATATTGGAGCTTAATTATGGCAGGTCTGATGACCTTGTATCATGTTGCTTCGGAATATTCATTGTAAAATCTTGTTTGGGATATTTATCTGATGAGACCACCGTCTATTTCATATTATCTTTGCAGACGCTATGGTTTGCTAGGATTAAATGGTTGTGGGAAGTCCACGCTGCTTACTGCAATAGGGTTGCGTGAACTTCCAATTCCGGAGCACATGGATATCTATCACCTGACGAGGGAGATTGAAGCTTCAGATACGTCTGCATTGCAGGCTGTCATAAGTTGTGATGAAGAGAGGTTGAAGTTGGAGAAAGAAGCAGAAATCTTGGCAGCACAGGTTATTCAGCAAACCCAGTGTTGTAATCATGCTAAGTTTCATCAAAAACATGCATTATAACCTCATTTTCTGTATTTTTATCCATTAATTTTGTTTTAGGATGATGGTGGTGGAGAGGCGCTTGAACGTATTTATGAGCGATTGGATGCCTTGGATGCATCAACTGCTGAGAAACGTGCTGCTGAAATTTTATTTGGCCTCGGTTTCAACAAGATGATGCAGGCAAAGAAAACCCAAGATTTCTCTGGTGGTTGGAGAATGAGGATTGCATTGGCACGAGCTCTATTCATGAATCCCACCATTCTTTTGCTTGATGAGCCAACCAATCATTTAGGTAGGTATTTCGTGTTTTTTATGTGTATGTCATGCTGTTTATTAATATTTTTAATTAATTTAAGTCTATTCATGAATCCACGCCACCAATCTTTTAGTTGGGTCTTTACTGGTCATTTTGTTAGACGTCAAAAGTTTGACGTGGAGAACATTTTCACTATGATTCTCTATTCTGATGCTTACAATTGGTTTAATTGGAAACAGATTTAGAAGCTTGTGTCTGGTTGGAAGAAAATTTGAAGAAATTTGATCGTATCCTTGTTGTGGTATCACATTCCCAGGATTTCCTGAACGGAGTTTGTACAAACATTATCCATATGCAAAACAAAAAACTTAAGTTGTACACTGGCAATTACGATCAGTACGTTCAAACTCGTTCTGAATTGGAAGAGAACCAGATGAAACAATACAAGTGGGAGCAGGAACAGATTGCTTCAATGAAGGAGTACATTGCTCGCTTCGGTCACGGGTCAGCCAAACTAGCCCGGCAGGCACAGAGTAAGGAGAAGACATTGGCAAAGATGGAGCGAGGTGGACTCACGGAGAAGGTAGTCAGGGACAAGGTTCTGGTGTTTCGATTTGTTGATGTCGGAAAACTTCCTCCACCGGTACTGCAGTTTGTGGAAGTTACTTTCGGATACACGCCTGAGAATCTGATCTACAAGAACTTGGACTTTGGGGTAGACTTGGACTCAAGGATAGCATTAGTAGGACCTAATGGTGCAGGGAAGAGTACACTGCTGAAACTGATGACAGGTGAATTGACTCCTATTGATGGAATGGTCCGACGGCATAACCATCTGCGAATTGCGCAATTCCATCAGCACTTGGCAGAGAAACTGGATATGGAAATGTCAGCTCTCCAGTACATGATAAGAGAATACCCTGGAAATGAGGAAGAGAAGATGAGAGGTGCAATCGGGAAGTTTGGATTGTCAGGGAAAGCGCAAGTGATGCCAATGAAGAACCTATCCGATGGACAGAGGAGTCGAGTCATCTTCGCGTGGTTAGCATTTCGACAACCCCACTTGCTGCTGCTAGATGAGCCCACTAACCATTTGGATATCGAGACGATCGATTCACTGGCGGAAGCATTGAACGAGTGGGACGGTGGGTTGGTACTGGTGAGTCACGATTTCCGGCTGATAAACCAGGTAGCCGAGGAGATATGGGTGTGTGAAAATCAAGCTGCAACACGATGGGAAGGGGACATCATGGACTTCAAGCAGCATCTCAAGAGTAAAGCTGGTTTATCTGATTGAAGCAAAGCGGTAATTAGCATATAACTTTAAAGCAGATGGTGTCCACCATCCCAGATGGGTTATTCTCGCGCGGTGGATTAAGCTAAGTAGCTGCTATTTAGTATTTTTATAGAGCAGAGGTAACGAGGAAAGGCTTTGTTATTGTTTGAAGCCATCGAGTTTTCGTGACCTCTGTTTGGTGGGTTTCGCAAAGCAGGCATTTGGTGCCTTTTGCTTTTCAAGCCTGGGTTTGCTTTCTCCGAGAGGTTGGTTTTTCGGTGATACTTATAATATAAAGAGTAGCTTAAATTTTGTCGTTTATTTTATAGATACTTATTGCAATTAACTCTACGAAATACTAGTATTTCTGTTAATTATATCCTACATACATAGCAGTATTTCATAATTATTTTGAAATGATTAAATAATTGTGATAAAGTATTTGAATTTGGTAAGTTTGAATTCGTTTTTAATTCTATTCATATTAATTCCTGCTTTTTTTTTAAAAATATTTTTGTGAAGGTTTGTGATGATGATATGGAACTGAGATTATGTTCAATTTTAGGTAATGTGTTGTAGAATAGTACATACTTCATTCTTTTTTCTTTTTCTTTTTACAATATTAAATGGATAAAAATTTTAAAATGGAAAAAATTCAAAAGCTAGAAGTCAATCCGAAACTAAATATTCCTTTATCACTAAATAATTTAAAATTAATCTATACTTATAATGACTTGAATTTTTAGTGGTGTCGGAACGGTAATTTGAGATCTCTAAATCCGACAAGTAAGTAGAAAATATTATTAATTTAGTGAGTATAAGTTAAATGTGAAGTTTGAAAATTTTTTGAAATAATGAATAGTTTATTAGAAATAAATATTAAAATAATTAGAATCGAAAATGAGGTATCAAGACCTCGGAGATTTTAAACCAAACTATAAATATTTTTATAAATATTTATGGAGTGTTAAAAAGCTTGTATTAAAGTTTCGTCAATAAATTTTAAAGTTCCGATAGTTAATTGAACAAAAAGATCTAAATTGTAACAAATGTAAAATTATGAGAAATAATTAAATAGCTTAAATGATAAAAGAAAGACAACTTAAAAGGAAAATAGACCCAAGGTCTATCTGGGCTGAACAGCAAAGGCATGAAATTAACAAGAAAATAAGGAGAATTAAGGAAAAAATTAGAATATTGCAAAATTTACTTAATAAAGCTAGGATTAAAGTGAAATTATCTAGATTTCTCTTTATTTTTCTACATTTTCATCAGCAAAAACACCATAAAAGGCTTTTCTTAAGTTGGTTTTTCATATTTTTACTGCATGTAAGTTCAATTCTTGATTATTTCTTGAAATTTTTGTGTGTTTTTTTTTACTTTTACAACTAGGTCCACTTGTTAAATTCATTAGTTTTTGATTCTATGAAAGAAATTAAAAGTTGGTATGAATATATGCTAAAATTATATGATTATTTAGCATGAAATTAGAGCTTTAAATTGTTTATATGTCGATTTTATTGAAAGAATTGAATAGAAAGTGAATGTTTGGGACCTAATAGTAAAAGAGTTTAAAGTTAGGGTTTAATGTGGAAATTCTGAATTTCAATAGTTTTGAAATAACTTATAATGTGTAGGTAAAGTACTAATTGAGATAAAATTAGCTTAATTGAGGGGTTAATTGAGCAAGGATTGAATTGTATGAACTGTGAAATTTAGGGCAAAATAGAAATCAACATTTTACATTAAAACAGTTTTGGACAGCAGCAGTAGTCTAACTTTGAAAAATCACCAAAAATTGTGCGATTAGAGGATGAATAAAATATGAAATTAAAACTTATTGAGTCTAGTTTCTCATAGATGAAACAGTTTAAGCAATGAAATTGTAAATAATGAGATATAATAAATTTTGTGAGATAAGGTCAGGATGGTTTGGGGTTCCCCTGTTATAACTTTGGAAAATCATAAAAAAAATTTAAAGAAAAATAATTAGGGGCTTAAATTTATATATTTAAAATCCTGAATGAGTCTATTTTCAAGAGAAACAAACGAGAACATCATCTGAATCCCGTACGAAGAGATAATTAATTTTTAGTGAAGAAGGGAAAGAACTATTAGACAACAGAACATAAGTGACTTTAAAAAATAAACTGTACTTACTAAACCAAAAATTCTGAAAATTTTATGGTAAGAAGATATGTGAGTCTAGTTTTATGAAAAATTAGCGGATCCTAATTTGGAGTTCTATAACTCAAGATAGCTCAAGATAAAAATAATTTAGTGACTATGACATGGATAGACAATATTGAATGTATATAAGTAAATAGTGAAATTATAGATAATGTTACTTATAAGCGGGTTATAAACATTAAGAATGTGAAATAGAGTGAAGGTGAAGTCAATACTCATAAGTGAATGATTTTACAATGACAGATCGAGAACCCGAAGCAAGTCGAGGAAAAGAAAAACTAGTTGATTAGTCCCTGAACTTTCACAAATTATGCAAATCGACCTAGGTAAGTTCATATGGCTGAAATTTAATGATTAAATGTTAATTTCATGAATTATATAATGTATGATAAGATATATTTGTTGATGAATTGAGAATAAAATAACAATGCGAAAACCGAATAAATGATCAAATTGAGCGGAACGTCAGATTTGAGTACTTTCGATCAGTAACAAGTGATAAGTAGTAGCTTCAGCTACACTTATCTGATCAGTGATAAGTGATTTAGCTACACTTATCTGATCAATGACAAGTGACAAATGACAAGTGATAAGTGACAAGTGGTAGCTTTAGCTACACATATCTGATTAGTGACAAGTGACAAGTGATAAATGTGATCCGTGTAAGACCGTGGCAGGACTATGGCTTCAGAAAGTGATAAATGATCATACGCAAGACCATGGTTATACTATGGCAAAGTGGAAGTGAAGTACTCAATTTTCCATAACCGTTCCCTAATTTAATTATGGGTGGTAAGTGACAAATGAGCCCAAAAGAATTATAGTAAATGGATAAGTGGTAGTGAGTTTATACCAGGGGACTCACCAATGATTATGGTTGATAGGTAAACTTAGTAATTATGTATAATGTATAAGTGTATGAATGTTTGGTAAGATTTATGTTTTATGCCTATGAATTTACTAAGTTTCTATAAGCTTACTTGAGTGTATTCAATGTCTCTTGTAGATTGACGTGAAAATATACGGAGGATCGGATCAACACTGAGGATCACACTATCCAGATTATCTCCGGTAGCTTTTGTAAATTTCCTTTTTGATTTATATGGCATGTATATGGTTTGATGATTATATAAATGCCAAAACTTGTTTAATGAATATGTATTAAAGTAAAGAGTGATGAATATGTTAAATGGTATAATTATAATAGAAGTATTATTTGGTATCAAATTGGTTGAATTGGATTGGTTGGTTTGGATTGGTCTCTGTCTTAAAATTGCAGTGAAGGTTGGATATTTATAAAGGGATTATATTGAGTTCATAAAAAAAATTTGGAATTTTGCGAAAAATTTCCTATGGTTTTGATTTAATCCCGGTTTGATCCCGAAGTATGTTTTGGGCTTTGGAGACCCCTCTAAAGGACGTCATTATATGTTTAGGTAAATGAATTGTAATTAACTCGTAATAACGGAAAATTAATTCGGTAAACTTCGGTAATGCCTCATACCTTATTCTAGTGACGAATACGGGTAAAGGGGGTTACATTTAGTGGTATTAGAGCCCGATTTAGCCGGTTCTTGGAACATGTGTGATGTGTAAAGTGTTTAGAAATACATGTCATATAAATCTATGATAGTATGATGTGTATGATCCGATCTAATATTTTTTATTTTTATAGATACTCTCCGATTATAAAGATGTCAGATAGACCTAAACGTACTGAGCAGGAAGAAATTAACAGTAGAATACAGATTTTTGAACAAGAAACAAGCAGTGATGTTTCGATTTCCTTAATGCAAGAGAAAGAATGAAAGAATATGATTTATAGGATTATGAATCAACGGTATACTGAAACGATGCAAGAAAAAAATCAGACTTAACCACCTCCTCCCCCTACTGCTCTATCAATGGTACCCCTTGTTGCTCCTCCACCTCCTACAACGACTGAATCCTGTAAGCGTTCTCCATTGGAAAGGCTTAGAAAACTTGGAGCCGAAGAATTTCGAGGAAGGACTGATGGTGACCCCGTCAAAGCTGAATACTGGTTATAGAGTTTGATCAGGATTTTTGAAGAAATAGCTTGCTCACCAGATGATTATTTGAGATGTGCTGTGTCCCTATTGAAAGAAGAAGCTTATAGTTGGTGGGTAATGATTGAGGCCGTGGTACTGATAGAGGAGATTTCTTGGGAATTTTTCCAAAATGAATTTAAGAAAAAATATGTGGGCAGACGGTATTTGGATAAAAAGAAAAGGGAATTTCTCGACCTACGGCAAGGAAATAAATCAGTGGCTAAATACGAAAGAGAGTTTGTCTACCTCAGCAAATATGCCTAAGACATTGTACCTACTGAAGAAGAAATGTGTACTAGATTTGAAGAATGGTTAAATGATGAGATTAGAATGATGATTGGGGGCAATGAAATACGGAGTTCGTAGTTCTGTCAGACCGTGCTCAAAAGCTCGAAGAAGTATATAACAGAAAAATGCAGCGGGATCAGAAAAGTAAAGAGTCATTCAAAAAAAATGCAGCGGGATTGTAAGACTTAGAATAAGCACCTTTTTTGAATGGCTCTTTACTTTTCCCATCCCGCTGCATTTTTCTGTTATATACTTATTCGAGCTTTTGAGCAAGGTCTGACAGAACTACGAACTCCCGTATTTCATTGCTCCCAATCATCATTCTAATATCATCATTTAACCCTTCTTCAAATATAATACACATTTCTTCTTCAGTAGGTACAATGTCTCGGGCATATTTGCTGAGGTAGACAAATTCTCTTTCGTATTCAGCCACTGGCTTATTTCCCTGCCGTAGGTCGAGAAATTCCCTTTTCTTTTTATCCAAATACCGTTTGCCCATATATTTCTTCTTAAATTCATTTTGAAAAAATTCCCAAGAAAGTTTCTCTGTAGGTACCACGGCCTCAATCGTTTCCCACCAACTATAAGCTTCTTCTTTCAATAGGGACATAACACATCTCAAATAATCATCTGGTGAACAAGCCATTTCTTTAAAAATTCTTTTCAAACTCTGTAACTAGTATTCAGCTTTGACGGGGTCACCATCAGTCCTTCCTCGAAATTTTCGGCTCTAAGTTTTCTAAGCCTTTCCAATGGAGAACACTTACAGGATTCAGTCGTTGTAGGAGGTGGAGGAGCAACAGGGGGTACCATTGATAGAGCAGTAGGGGGAGGAGGTGGTTGAGCCTGATTTTTTTCTTGCATCGTTTCAGTATACCATTGATTCATAATCCCATAAATCATAATCTTTCATTCTTTCTCTCGCATTAAGGAAATCGGAACGTCACTGCTTGTTTCTTGTTCAGAAATCTGTATTCTAGTGTTAACTTCTTCCTGCTCAGTACGTTCAGGTCTATCTGACATCTTTATAATCGAAGAGTATCTATAAAAATAAAAAAGATTAGATCGGATCATACACATCATACTATCATAGATTTATATGACATATATTTCTAAACACTTTACATATCACACATGTTCTGAGAACCGGCTAAATCGGGCTCTAATGCCACTAAATGTAACACCCTTTACTCATATTCGTCACTGGAATAAGGTACGAGGCATTACCGAAGTTTACCGAATTAATTTTCCGTTATTACAAGTTAATTACTATTCATTTACCTAAACATATAATGACGTCCTTTAGAGGGGTCTCCAAAGCCCAAAGCATACTTCGAGATCAAACCGGGATTAAATCGAAACCATAGGAAATTTTTCGCAAAATTCCAAATTTTTTTTATGAACTCAATATAATCCCTTTATAAATATCCAACCTTCCCTGCAATTTTAAGACCGAGACCAATCCAAACCAACCAATCCAATTCAACCAATTTGATACCAAATAATACTTCTATTATAATTATACCATTTAACATATTCATCACTCTTTACTTTAATACATATTCATTAAACAAGTTTTGGCATTTATATAATCATCAAACCATATACATGCCAAATAAATCAAAAAGGAAATTTACAAAAGCTACCGGAGATAATCTGGATAGTGTGATCCTCAGTGTTGATTCGATCCTCCGTATATTTTCACGTCAATCTACAAGAGACATTGAATACACTCAAGTAAGCTTATAGAAACTTAGTAAATTCATAGGCATAAAACATAAATCTTACCAAACATTCATACACTTATACATTATACATAATTACTAAGTTTACCTATCAACCATAATCATTGGTGAGTCCCCTGGTATAAACTCACTACCACTTATCCATTTACTATAATTCTTTTGGGCTCATTTGTCACTTACCATCCTTAATCAAATTAGGGAACAGTTACGGAAAATTGAGTACTTCACTTCCACTTTGCCATAGTATAACTATGGTCTTGCGTATGATTACTTATCACTTTCTGAAGCCATAGCCCTGCCACGGTCTTACACGGATCATATTTATCACTTGTCACTGATAAGATAAGTGTAGCTAAAGCTACCATTTATCACTTGTCACTTGTCACTGATTAGATAAGTGTAGTTGAAGCTACTACTTATCACTTGTTACTAATTAGAAGTACTCAAATC
The DNA here is from genome assembly GCF_007990345.1 of Gossypium hirsutum. NCBI lineage: Eukaryota > Viridiplantae > Streptophyta > Magnoliopsida > Malvales > Malvaceae > Gossypium > Gossypium hirsutum. The sequence goes on along the minus strand of NC_053439.1, from coordinate 49,686,010 downwards.
CGATGTTCCGCTCAATTTGATCATTTATTTGGTTTTCGCATTATTGTTTTGTTCTCAATTCATCAACAAATATATCTCATAATACATTATGTAATTTATGAAATTAACATTTAATCATTAAATTTCAGCCATATGAACTTACCTGGGTCGATTTGCATAATTTGTAAAAGTTTAGGGACTAATAAACTACTTTTTCTTTTCCTCGACTTGCTTCGGGTTCTCGATATATCATTGTAAAATCATTCACTTATGAGTATTGACTTCAAATTTAATCTATTTCACATCCTTAATGTTTATAACCCGCTTATAAGTAACATTATCTATAATTTCACTATTTACTTATATATATATTCAATGTTGTCCATCAATGTCATAGTCACTAAATTATTTTTATCTTCAGCTACAGAACTCCAAATTAGGATACACTAATTTTCCCTGAAACTAGACTCACATATCTTCTTACCATAAAATTTTCAGAATTTTTGGTTTAGCCAATAAGTACAGTTTATTCTTTAAAGTCACCTATGTTCTGCTGTCTAATAGTTCTGACCCTTCTTCACTAAAAATTAATTATCTCTTCGTACGGGATTTGGATAATGTTCTCATTTGTTTCTCTTTAAAATAGACTCATTTAGGATTTTAAATATATAAATTTAAGCTCCTAATTATTTTTATTTAATTTTTTATGATTTTCCAAAGTCAGAACAGGGGAACCCCAAACCTTTCTGACCTTGTCGCACAAAATTTATTATATCTTATGATTTATAATTTCATTGCTTACACCGTTTCTTCTATGAGAAGCTAGACTCAATAAGCTTTAATTTCATATTTTATTCATCCTCTAATTCGATTCCCAAAATTTTTGGTGATTTTTCAAAGTTAGACTATTGCTGCTGTCCAAAACTGTTTTAGTGCAAAATGTTGATTTCCATTTTGCCCCAAATTTCACAGTTCATACAATTCAGTCCTTACTCAATTAACCCCTCTATTAAGATAATTTTTCTCAATTAGTACTTTACCTACACATTATAAGTTATTTTACAACTATTGAAATTCAGAATTTCCACATAAAACCCTAACTTCAAACTCTTTTACTATTAGGTCCTAAACGTTCACTTTCTATTCAATTCTTTCAATAAAATCGACATATAAACAATTTAAAGCTCTAATTTCATACTAAATCATTATATACTTCCAGCACATACTCATAGCAACTTTCAATTTCTTTCATAGAATAAAAAACTAATAAATTCAACAAGTGAACCTAGTTGTAAAAGTCACAAAAACACAAAAATTTCAAAAAATAATCAAGAATTGAACTTACTTGCAGTAAAAATATGAAAAACTAGCTTAAGGAAACCCTTCTATAGTGTTTTTTCTGACGAAAATACAAAAAAATAAAGAGAAATCTAGATAATTCCACTTTAATCCTAGCTTTATTAAATAAATTTTACAATATTCCAATTTTGCCCTTAATTCTCCTTATTTTCTTGCTGATTTCATGCCTTTCCCGTCCAGCCCAAATAGACCTTAGGTCTATTTTCCTTTTAAGCCCTCTTTATTTTATCATTTAAGCTACTTAATCATTTCCCATAATTTTGTATTTGTTACAATTTAGCCCTTTTTATTTAATTAACTATCGGAATTTTAAAATTTCTTGACGAAACTTTAATACCAACTTTTTAACACTCCATAAATATTTATAACAATATTTATGGCTCGGTTTAAAATCTCTGAGGTCTGGATACCTTATTTTCAATTCTAATTATTTTAATATTTATTTCTAGTACACCATTTACTATTTCAAAAATTTTCCTAACTTCACATTTAACTTATACTCACTAAATTAATAATATTTTCTACTCATTTGTCGAATTTAGTGATCTCAAATCACTGTTTCGACAGCATTGAAAATATGCCTTGAAGTTGTGCTTCCTACTATAGATCACTGCGGCGCATCTTTGATAAACAGGACTGATTTTTTTAATATACTCCCAAGACCTAAGTTATTGACTCTTACTACATTTGAGATTAATCCCTCAAAAAATTCTTTTTTTTTATATTTTTTTATTTCAAAATTCAGACTCCAATTTTTAATATTATGAATTTTTTCCTGTTGAGAGTTGTATAATATTTTGAAATGAAAAATACAAAGTTTGATAATTATATTACAGAAAAACGTTTTCGACTTGAATTTAACAAAAACTTGAAGATCGGTTATCCAATGAAAGGCAGGAGATAAAACAAAAAGTTGGTTTCAAAGTGATTCAATAAGGGAAACATCAAACAAGTTATGAATAATATTTGCACCATGACTTGTTAAAATGATCGTGGTTGCAGAAAGATTCCCAAAAGAAGAAATACTAACAGTAATGTTAGAAAAAATTGTTTTCAAAATATTACAATGACACAATATATGACGTAAAAGTAATTCTATTCATGTAATAAGTTGCACTAAACAATCTTTTAACTCTACAAACCAATCATTTTATGCAACTCACCTCTTTTTGATGCCTCATCTTCCAAGCATTTCTATTTTATTTTGACACTACAAATGGCATGCCATACAACAGGCTCTTGGGATTCCCTGACGGCGGTTAGTAGCTTCTAATAAATGATTTTTTTTTTCCTTTTAAGAAAGTGTCCAAATGGAAGCATGTGGGGAAGGATTTGTTTGTAACCATTTCTGTATCTTTTTGAAGGTCGAAGTGTGCATTTACAGACAAAGAAGGCTGTAGAAGACTAGTGGTATAAAAGCATTATCGAGTTGCGTTGTGTAGGCCTCCAACAAACCACTTGTGGTCACGGCTATGAAAATAGGGAACCAATTCTGTGGAAATTGGAATTTAGGTCGTCACTATATCCATTATGTATCAATAATCCAAACATTAAACCATGCCCATGGAACCATATAGTAGTGTTATATATGCAATTCACGTAACATAACAGCAGTGTTATATAAGCACATATAACAATAACAGAAATATCCTGAAGAGACATGTAGGATGAGAGAGAGAGAGAGAGAGAGAGAGAGAGAGACCTGAGTTAGAAAGTAACCGGTAGATGCCAAAAGTGGAAGCAGAACAGAGCAAGCAGCAAGGACAGATGTTATACCAGCTGCAGTGCCTTCAATAGTTTTCTCTGAAGAGTAAGAAATTTGCTAGAATTAGCAGGTATGTCGTAAAGCCCCTCAAAAGAAAGCTTAAGCATTAAAAATTAATAAAAGTAGAGATAAAGAAAGAAAATCCTTAACTGCCAGTTTTGCTCCACCTAAGGACACCATACTTGTGGCCAACCATTGATGCCTAAGCATAAAAGCAAAATGATCACATATTTATGATCCACTTGGAAGGAGCACCATGCAGGCAGCCAATTTTATTACTTCTTAGACCTTTTCATATTTATACATCTGCTAATTCTCAATTATGTTTCAAATTATTTTGTAATATAGCCATCATAAGTTCGACCCCCCTGGGGTTCCCTCATAATGGCACTAGTGATGGTGCAGTCCTGGTGGTTCTTTTAATCCTTTATAAAATCGCTAAGACTTTCCCCTTCTCTCTCTTTTTGGATTGGCTCGGAGTAGAATGCTTGCCTAGGTTTAGAAACACTGGCCACGTTTGCATGGGGATGTAAGCAGTTCATACTGTCAATTATTTGATATTGAGCAAATCCAAAATTGTAAAAGATTTTAGTTCAAGAGCCAAATTTGACATCAATGAAAACCAAAAGAGCAGCAAGTGAAAACATCATAATAATTGTGACATGTAGCACAATATCAACAAGAATTAATAATTAGGATCCGAATGCGACCATTTTCTTTATTAAGTAAAAAGTAAAGAACATGCTAGCAAAATTATTTGAAGATGGAGAGGGAAGACGTGGTAGAGAAGAACAAACATCCAAGAAATTTAAGGCCACAATGGCAAAAATAGTAATCACACTCACCATCGTATCTCCAATGCCAAGGCTTAAAATTCCAGAAAAAGGGGTAAGAGGTCGATCATTGAACCCAGAGGACATCCAGATAGGAAGTGCACATCCCAACAATAGTGAAAAGTGGCTACATAAGCAAAAAAAGGGACCTTATTTAGGATTGCTTGCAACAAATATATGCAATTTAGTTTCCAGTAATGGTTAAAATGTCATACCTGACAATGATAAGATCTGAGTCACGATGATCAGTAAAGGCACTCATAAATTGATGTACAAGTTGCCCTAAAGGCCAAATTCTCCAAACCTGGCTACAAAGGAAAGGTTACATCAACCAAGAAACTTCTAAAAAACCAGCAGTTCCCCAGTACATTAGTGAACATAAACCTTGACTGTAAATTGTAAGGACTAGGATATGGTTGCTAACTTATGACACTTGCAAAAGTATTACCCTTTAAAATCCTTAACTAGTGAACATTTGGACAAAAAATAGAGCAACTTTGGCTGACATAATTACTTGATAAATTGTCAACTACAAAATATTTGCGAAGTTTAGTGAACTTACTCGAATGATCTCTAATACCAAGAAAACAGCCAAAGCAGCACCAAATGCTAGATCAAGAAATTTTGGCTGGAAAAAGAAATTATAAAGTCAATATGACATCTAAGCAAGTAAGTACAAGGACGAAGGAGCAAAAAGTTGTTAAATAATTTATACATGATACTCAAGTGTATGCTCACCTGGTAAATCAGAGCGGGCAAAAACATTAGAACAGCCAGCAGATGGTAGTACTTCCGAAGAAGAATCCTCTCAATCTTACTATTCTTAGAAATGTTGTAGAACCTCAAGACAGATGCATATATCAAAACCAACCAGTAGATACATAGTGAAAGTCTTTTAAAAGGTTCCGAAAATATAAACTGGAATATCCTGTTAAAAAAAGATGATGTAAAGATGAGATAATTGGAAAGTTGGAGATAAAGCAAGCTATCTTTATTTATAACAATAATTCTTTAAAGTCATGTATTAGCATAAATCAGTTTGCTCTTTTCTTTCACTATCCATCACCAGAGCAACATAGGATCATCAAATACCAAGGCAAGCAAACCAGCAATTCCATAAATAATATCTATATACATCACCAAACAGTTAAATTTAAAGTCACCAAAATTTCTTCATAAACATCTACTTACCTCCATATCAGATTATATTACAAACACCAAATGTGAAGGGGATAAACAAAAGTTGTAATGAGAAAATATTTGAGCAAAGTTATACCATAGTACAGGATGTACATCAAAATCTAGGACAATCATCATCCAAGATGGTGCAACTGCAATCATGATAAATCCAAGGGAAGTCAAAAATATAAGAGGTCTCCAAATTTCTTTTCTTTCTCTCGATTCAGAGTTGTTAGCTCCCCAGAAGTATTCCCATAAGTGGATAAGAAATTTAAATACTGCTGAAAAAATAAGAAGTCCAAGCAGCACACCCTGCATATAAAAACAACTCTTACCATCCGGCTAGACCATTTATGAAAGTTTCAACACTTGAAGATCCGTACCTGGATAACAATACCTATCTCACTTCTTTTAATTCCATATCGTATGGATACCAACTCTGGTGGAATCAACAATCTACAAACCTGTTCTAACAATGTCGTTAACATTAAAAAGCTAAGCCTGCAGGAGATTTCAACCATAGCATGCTGTATCTGTATGATAAAGCAGCTCTAACCTTTGAAATAGTACATGCCAGCATGTCACCAAAATAGAGTACAAGACCTGAAGTCACCAGATTTGCTTCCCCTGCATTATGAAGGGACACAGAAAACATTTCCATTTTGCTCAATAACAAACATTTCAGTCATAAAAGTTGACATAAAGAAACAGTAGCATGAAACAAACCGATTGAAGCACAAAATGGGAATGTAGAGAGAAGATGTTGAATTAATTTAACTGTTGCAAATCCATGACATAGCAACCACAGTAACTTTAAAGCTGTGTTAAATCCTGTATGCATAAAAAGGAAACCATTGGTTACACAATGCAAGAAACCAATGCTAATTTAAACCTTCACAGCTTACCCAATGCATGAATCGGAAAACATAGAACCATGACAGAACAACTAACTCACCAGTATGAGATATTGTGGCAAGCGATATACAGCAAACAGCTGAATATAAGATGACACAGCTTAAGCTAAACTTCGCATCCCAAACACTACAGGAGAAGTGGGGATTCTTGTTGTTGGCAGCACACCATGTAACTATGAAGAGGAATATAAGCACACCGCAGCTACAAGCCGATGCAGCCCAAAATTGCATTGTCATGTGTTCAAGCTCTATATACAAAGTTTAGAACACAAAAACATCAAAGTAATCCATACTTTTATTATATATATCTATCCCCTACAATTCCTTGTAGAATTCATTAGTGAACCCATAATTTGTCATTTAAAAAACTGCTCCTGAATCTTTTTCGAGGCAGAAATGAAGTACCTCCAATCTCAATTTGTTGCAAAGAGACAGCTCTGGAAAGCTGGATCAATTTCGATAGCATTACAGTTGGCAACGTAACTGCTCCTAATATTATTCCTGATGAAGCACCTGACCTAACAAAACAAACAAAAATTCAAAATTTAACATTTAGAAATTAAAGAATTTAACGAATTGAGATTCTCTAAAACCCTAATTCTCGAATTGAAAATCTTTTTTCTTTCTTTTTCGGTTGTTCTTACCTGGTTTTGAAGAGGGATGGCGAATCGTCGACGCGGATCTCGACGACGAGGGAGAAGAGGGAAAGGAGAGAAAGTGAGAGCGCGTGGGGAAGGAGGGCGAGTGGGAGAGAGGACAAAACACGGAGAACGAAGATGAGAACCACGGCTCTCTCTCCGTTCATCGCCTTCGACGGCGAGATCGCCATGGAAACGGTGACGATTCTACACGGGAATCGATTGGATAATAACTAATAATAAAAAAAGTAAATAAATAAAATTATCTTCAATTGTTGGATTTTCAGAATTCGGAAATCGAGGTCCATCGGATCGAATTTTGCTAGACCCGCAATTTTGTTGGACTGTGGCCTGGCTATGGGACCCACCTTCTTGAATATTCTTTAGCCCAGATTTACTCAAAATTTTTTTTAATTATAAAAGTGATAAAGTTTTAATAGTAAGCGCAATTTTAGTTTAAATCATATTTAGAATGATAAATATTTTAATTATCAAGTCAATGCATGAAAATTAATCCACTTAATTTTTATTCTCTAAATTTCACTCTCAATTTTATACAAATATTTCGCGGGAATTAAAAATTTTATATATAATACTTGTTTTTAAAAATTATTAGTATATAATATTAAGTTTTGTATAATTTATTACTACACCGATTACTATATATATGATATATACTCAATAGATAATTATTCACATTATTATTAATATATTTATCATTATCAATTGTTATTACTAATATATTAATGTTTATGTTAGTATACACTTAATTAAATGATAAGTTTTGTATAATTTATTATATAATAATATTATATGATATGCATAAACTCGTATATGTATATTGTAATAATTTATTAATATTAATATCATGTAATTATATAATATTTAATTTTATATTTTAATATTATTATACTCATTTATATAATAACCACGTACTCATTTATGCTATTTAATTTAATATACATTGCATATTACGTGTACCATTAGTTAATTTATTATATATATTTAGACTATATACTTATTCAATTCTTTTATCATATTTTAATTATTTTTGTTGTATTTGTATCATTTTGATTAATTTATTCACTTGAATTGCATTTTAATTATTTATTATATATTTGAATTTGAATTTTAAATATTTTAAAATCTTATTTTCTTTTAATTTTAAAAAATGGATATATAGATAAATTGCATTGCCATGTGTTGATAGGATAAGTATGCCACATGTAAAAAATTTAGGCTGTCATGTCATCTGGAAAAAGGGAGGGGGCGGAGAATATTTGGTAAACACCACAAACAAAATTAGGAGTTGGCAAATGTCCTATAAAGTAATAGTAAAATATTAAAAAAAAAGGTATGTGGCAATTTTTTAAATATTGTTGGTGGAATAAATATATAATACCTCAATAAACTTAATAAAAGGAAAAAATATAAAGTTATTAAACATTCAATTAAAATAGCATAATTGTTTTTAAGAAAAAAAATAAAAAAATTATGAAGATTTTTAAAATGGGTTTGAACAGAGATAAAATTGATATTGATAGTTTGAGATAAACTAAATTTGAATAAATATAAATTATACTAATACAATGCAATAACCTGAGCCAAACTCGATAGAGATCCACTCATAAATAATAATAAATTGGTATATTTGAAGGTTGATTTTTGGTGTGTAAGGTACAAGCCTCTTACCCCTTTGACAATTGAGAACACACTAGGTGAGGATTTTGGAGTCACATGCAAATTTGGAATTTACATCCATTGCTTCATCCAAATTTGCTAATAACTTCGTTTGAAGGAAGAAAACGACATAGAAAACCTCTTGGGATTTTGCAAGGGCCAATCGAGTTATTAGAATATTAATGATTTTTATATTTGTTAATTAATTAATTTATTTTGATATTAGGATAAGGGATAGGAGTTATACGGTTAAATTCGTATTAAACTAGGAAAAAGAATTGTATGAAACTATAATTCCACGTCATCCCTATCCCTTTCTAATAAGAGAATGACAAATCAGATTTTTCCTCCTAATTTTTATCATTTTTAGTTGAATTTGAATTTTTTCAGGAGGAAAAAGCTAAAAATTAGGAGAAAAAGTCTGATTTGTTATTCTCCTGTTGATGTGTAATCACAGTTTCATGCAATCTCTACTCATCAAACTAATGTCTGACAAGAGCTTTAATCATCATTCCATATAGGTCAAGACATATTTCTATCATTCTATCTAGTATAATACATTAATCATTTATAACCAAAATATTACGTATTTAAGTGTGTTTAAACATATATATTTTAAATTATTATAACAATGACGAATTATCAAAATTTCTTAAGTTATACCAAATTTTTTAATAATATACCAATACCAAAATGTTTAAGGTTTACACAAAAGCCTAACGCTTTAGTTAGAACTTTTGTAATACAATATTTTTGTAGCGCATAATAAAATTTCACTAATGATGATAGATGATTTTAAAGTACGGAAACTCTTATTAGAGATGAAAAGGATAAATGGACTATAGGTTCCTATCGTCACAAATCTCGTGCAAACAATTTAGAAGTGGAGCTTTGGGGTCTTAGATAATTTTGAACTTGCAAATATATGAATTTGTTGAACCTTATAAATTAAAGTCGATTCATGTTGTGAAAGTGGAGATGAGGGAGTTGATTGAGCTACTAATGACAGCTGAAGAACATGCTCTACAATTTCTTGGTGAAACAGGAGAGAGAAAATGTATGTTGCATATAACCAACAACTTTGCTTGAACGAAGATAATAAGGGTTTAAATGATATTTTAACATCTCAAAACCCAAAAGCCACAGCACCTTTCTCTAACTTTTTCGTTTGTCTCTAAAAGCATTTCTCCAAAATGTTTTTACATCCCAAACACACCGTGTTTAGGGTTGCTTCTGCAGCCCAAAAGTGCTTTTGGGACTCAACAAGTAATCCCGGACGTAGCCTTAGTCTTATATAATGAGTCTAATAATAAAATTTTACTATCTACTATTGTTTCTTACTGCAGGACACTCGAGGGACAATCAAGTACGTCTTTCGTGAGAAGAATCGATACACAAGTGCTGATCTTTTGTCTAGTTGTACCATGCCACCTTTAGGTTTGTTCGAATGATGCATATGGAGAACTTTTGTACTGAACTGTTGGTTAACTTTTAATAAAATCGAGTTCCTTTTCGCACCCAAAAAAAGATATACTAATAATAGAAGCCGCCTTTATAATGGCTATGGCTTCCTATACAATATATCACCGATTGATGACTTCATTGAGTCCTACCTTTCTGGACTTACTTAAGACCCCATCTCATCATATTTAATTATACGAGCTCAAGTGAGTTAAAAATATCAAAGATGATTATTACCAACAACATTAGTCAATGAAACTAAAGAGTAGTAGAGCTATTCAATCCTTCAAAACTCTCTTATTTCTACTGTTTGCATTGTTTACATATTGTTGAGGAAGAAAAAACATTGCTGAATTTCTGTTAAACCTACCGATGTTCACAGCTAAGAAGCTGCCCATGCTTTCACTATAAAAGTTAAATTTGATCAAATTAATTTATATAATCATATATTTTCATCTATTTTAAAGCAATTCTGATCAAATCAAGTATTTAATTCATTAACAATACACTATCAACTATAAGTTGATGAAAAGTAGAATACTTTAGTAAAATAAAATAATATAATTATTTTAATGATAAAATCTACAAACACCTATTATTGTGTATTAATTAAAATAAATTTTTTTGATCGAGTTTTAGTTTAGATGGTATTTAAGTATTGTGGATATGAATTGATATTTATATATATTTTGTTTGTGTACAGAGGCATATTTAAAGGGAAAAAATTGGGATGATGTATTAAGATACAGATTGATAGGGGTCGAATGGGAAGGTGACCCTAATTAATGATAGAAAGAGAAAATAAGCAAAAAGCTTACTATCCATCCATATCCGCAAAGGAGGCAAAGTCGGTCATTTTGGACTACGTTTCCCCCGAAATTAGTTATGACGTCCATAACAATGAACCTTAAAAACCTCATCTATCTCTTCATTTATTGAAAAAAAAGAGAAGAAAAGCGTTGTTTTTTTCATTGCTCTCTGCAACTTATAAAAGAAAAATCTTCCAACAATGGCGGATGAATCAAGCCAAAAGTCACATGCAATCTTCATACCATACCCTCTCCAAGGCCACGTCATCCCATCCGTTAACTTAGCCATCAAGCTAGCATCCAAGGGCTTCACCATCACCTTCATCAACACCCAAGCCGTCCACCACCAGACCGCCAAGGCTCACCCCGACATTGGTTCCGACATCTTCGCTAAGGTCAGGGAATCGGGCCTCGACATACGGTACGCCACCGTTTCTGACGGTCTCCCCGTGGAGTTCGACCGGTCGTTGCACCACGACCAGTTCATGGCTTCGTTGTTGCATGAGTTCTCAGCCCACGTTGACGAGGTAGTCGGCCGGATAGTAGGGTCCGGGGAGAAGGTTCATTGCCTCATTGCTGACACTTTCTTCGTTTGGTCTTCAAAGATTGCAAAGAAATTTGGGTTGCTTTATGTCTCGTATTGGACGGAACCAGCTTTGGTGTTTACTTTGTACTATCACTTGGATCTTCTTAGGGAAAATGGTCACTTTGGTCAGCAAGGTAACTTTATTTTAATTTAACTAACATAATTTGATAACATTATTGTATATTAAATCATAAATATCATTAAAAAATTTGTTAATCCACTGTTATATAAATATCAATTAAGCTAGGATTGCTTTAAAATGATAAATTTTGATAATTATAAACTTACTAGTTTTGGGTTTTAAGGTAGATTTTTTTAAATTCATTTTAATAAATTCTAAGAATTTTAGTTTAAATTAAGGTTTAAATTAGATAATGGTGCTCACAAGTTATTTAAATTCGACTAAAAAATTTGAATTCGATTCGATAATTATCAAGCTAAGCTCGAGCTCGAGTAGCTCAAGTTATCGATCGAACTGAATTCGAGCTTAATAATATTTGATTTGAACGAATCACGAGCCTTATCAAGTTTTCTATATTTTTATATTACTAAATTACACTATTACCTTTAATATATATCATTAAATCTATGCTTTTATTGAGTTGAACTAGAGTATAAAAATAGATAAATGAGTTTAATCAAGCTCGAATAGCTTGATTATATATGAGTTAAGTTCGAGCTTAACAGTATTCAAGTTTAGCTCGACTCGATTACACCTCTAATCTAAATTAGATTAAGGAAAAACATTAATAATAGTAGAACTAGTTTAAAATTTGTCTAATATTAGAGAAGATTTGAATAAAAAAATTATGCACAAAAATAAATCTAATTAAAATATAATCATGTTTAAGCTGTAATATTCAAAACTCAGTGATTACAAATATGAACAACATTTTGCAAAATTTGAGCACAAGATTGAGTGCGTGAACATCAGAATGACCAAGTTATGTCACAGATGAAAATCATAATTTGAAATTTAAGCTTAACTCATTATTACAAATCTAATGTTTTATTTTGGGTTTGAATTTTTTAATCAGAATGTCGGGAAGACACCATAAAATACATGCCGGGAGTGGAAGCTGTTGAACCCAGAGACATGATGTCATACCTTCAAGACACCGATACAACATCCGTTTGTCATCAAATCATTTTCAATGCCTTCCAAGATGCCAAAAATGCCGATTTTGTTCTGTGTAACACCGTTCAAGATCTCGAACTTGGAACCATATCAGCTTTACATGCCAAAGTCCCTTTTTATGCAATCGGACCCATTTTCCCACCCGGCTTTACCAAGAGCAACGTCGCTACCAGTCTATGGTCCGAGTCTGACTGCTCCCAATGGCTCGACAAAAAGCCCCATGGCTCCGTTCTGTACGCGTCCTTCGGTAGCTACGCCCACGTTAAAAAAAGCGAGCTAATAGAGATAGCTAAAGGGCTTGCCCTTAGCAAAGTGAGTTTCCTTTGGGTGCTTCGGCCTGATATTGTCAGTTCTGATGATACGGATCCCTTGCCCGTTGGATTCAAAGAGGAAGTTAAGGACCGTTCGATGATCATACCTTGGTGTTGTCAAAATGCAGTGCTGGCCCACCCAGCAACAGGAGGGTTCTTAACACATTGTGGGTGGAATTCTGTACTGGAGAGTATATGGTGTGGGGTTCCCTTGTTGTGTTTCCCTTTGTTGACGGATCAATTCACTAATAGGAAATTAGTGGTTGATGACTGGAAGATGGGGATTAATTTGAGCAATAAAAGACCCGTCACCAAGGAAGAGGTTTCGGATAACGTCAACTGTCTGATGAGTTGGAAATCAGGGGATGAGTACAGGGTGAAAGTCAAAGAGGTGAGGAAATCATTAGAAAATGCATTGGCACCAAATGGGTCATCAGGGACTAATCTGGACCTGTTCATCAAGCAACTCAAGGCTAAGTGTCAAATCAAACCCATCTCTCAATAGTCTTTACAACAATTTGTCATCCATTTATTTAGAATAGGGTTTTCATGATTTTTATTAGATTAAAATATGTTCTCATATCTATATTCAATCTCTATACTTAAAACACTGAAAATAAAATTGTAATTTTTTTTATTTAAAAATTATAATCCCATAAAATGTACATGTAAAAATTAGAACGTTGGTAATGATAATTTATCGCAAAGAAAAAGAGAGAAAAATAAAAAACACAGATTTTACGTGAAAACCCTCTCGGAAAAAAACTACGGCCAGAGGAGAAGATAATTCACTATGTCGAATTCGAATTAATTACAAGAGGAATAGACTATGTCTATTTATAGGCTTGTAAAACTATATTCAAATAGGAGTGTAGTAAGATTGAAACACCTTATTTTAATCAATATCAAATAGATGGAGTTTAATAAGGTTTAATAAAGTTTAAAAAATATTATTCTAAAATAAAATAAAAATATATAATTCTATAGGGATTTTGATTTTAATTTATTTTACCACTATATTTGATTTAAATAAGGATTCGGGTCACTTAATTATAACAATCTCCACATTGACACGAATTCTTAATGAACAAGTTCTTCATCGCGAACTCTCAATAAATAAGTTCCCCACCTCTTCCATAAAACCCCTTAAGGGTTTAACTTCAACAATGAACACCAACCAAGTCTAAGCAATGCTCAAACTTGGTTATAGGAAGTGACTTACTCATCATATCTGCAGGATTTTCATGAGTACTAATTTTGCTCACAATAATATCACCACGAGAAATAATATCACGAACAAAATGATACCGAACATCAATGTGTTTTGTTCTCTCATGAAACATTTGATCTTTTATAAGGAAGATGGTATTTTGATTGTCACAAAATACTGTATTGATTTGAATGTCTTCATTGAGTTCACTAAAGAGTCCCTTCAACCAAATAGCTTCTTTACAAGTCTCAGTAATCGCCATGTACTCAGCTTCAGTGGTAGACAAAGCAACTGTAGTTTGCAAAGTGGCTTTCTAATTGATTGCACAACCTCCGATTGTGAAGACATAATAACCTGTGAGAGATCTTCTTCTATCAAGGTCTCCAACAAAATTAACATCAACATACCCAATGACTCCATCTCTAGTTCTTCCAAACTGTAAGCAAACATCAGTAGTACCTCGTAAGTATCTTAAAATCCACTGAACTGCTTTTCAATGTTCTTTTCCAAGATTCACCATATAGCTGCTAACTGTACTGACTGCATATGATAAATCTGGATGTGAACAAACCATAGCATACATGAGAGATCCCACTGCACTAGAGTATGGAACATGTGACATGTACTCAATCTCATCATCTGATTATGGAGACAAAGCCGATGAAAGTCTGAAATGGGCTGCTAAAGGAGTACTAACAGGCTTAGCATTCTGCATATTAAATCTGCAAAGAATTTTTTCAATGTACCCTTTCTGACTTAGGTATAGTTTACTTGTTTTTCTATCTCTGAGAATCTCCATACCAAGTATCTTCTTTGTCGATCTCAAATCTTTCATCTCAAATTCTTCACTTAGTTGGGCTTTGACCTTTCTTATCTCTCATTTATCTTTTGCTTCTATTAACATGTCATCAACATAAAGGAGTAAATACACAAAATAACTATCACTGTTTTTCTTAAAGTAAACACAACTGTCAAAGTTACTTCTTTTGAAATCATAAGAAGTCATAAAGGAATCAAACCTCTTGTACCATTGTCTTGGTGACTGTTTCAAAAAGTAAAGGGACTTTTTTAGCAAGCAAACGTAATCCTTTTTTTCTAAGACTGCAAAACCCTCTGATTGTTGTATGTAAATATCCTCCTCAAGTTCTCCATACAAAAATGCAATTATTACATCTAACTACTCAAGCTCCAAATTATGTATGGCCACAATACCAAACAAACCTCAAATCGAACTATGCTTCACAACTAGGGAGAACACATCTGTGAAGTCCACTCTTGGGATTTGATTGTAACCCATTGCAACAAGTCTTACTTTATATCTGGGTCCTTCAACTTCTAGAGTCCCTTCTTTCTTTTTAAACACTCATTTACAACGAACAACCTTTTTACCTTTAGGAAGTTTCACAAGGTCCCATGTTTTTTTTTGTGGAGTGATTACATCTCCTCTTGCATAGCAAACATCCACTTTTCTGAGTCTTCACAGCTAACTGCATCAGAATAATTAGATGGCTCTTGGTTTGCATCTATATTTTCAGCCACATTTAAAGCATAAGCAACTAAATCAGCCTCAGCATACTTCTTTAAAGGTTTAATTTTTCTTCTAGTTCTGTTTTTGGCGATAGAGTATTGTGGTGAAGAAGTAACTCTATTCTCAATTTTTGTACTAGCTTGAAGAGTCGACTCTGTTGTAGATTCTGGATTAATCTGATGCTCCACCTGTTTTTGATTTTCTTTATTAGAAAAGTCTTTAAGAGAAAAGTTAGGTAGCATAGCAGTTTCATCAAAAACAACATCTCTGCTAATCATAACTTTTCTATTTTCAGGACACCATAACTTATACCCTTTTACACCAGCTTTATAACCAAGAAAAACACATTTAATGGATCTCGGTTCCAATTTTCCATTATCAACATGAGCATACGCAAGACACCTAAAGATCTTTAAATCAGAATAGTCAACAGGATTACCAGACCATACCTCTTGTGGAGTCTTTTTCTTAATGGCAACAGATAGAGATCGGTTGATCAAAAAACATGAAGTAGAGGTTGCTTCGGCCTAAAATGACTTTGGTAAATTGGCGTTTGACAACATACATCGAACCTTCTCCATGATCGTTTTGTTCATTCGTTCTGAAATGCCATTTTGCTATAGAGCATGACGAACTGTCAAGTGTCTCACGATCCCTTCTGAATTGCACAATTTATTAAACTCATCAGAACAGAACTCTAAGCCATTGTCTGTACGGAGGTATTTTATTTATTTTCCTGTCTGTTTTTCAATCATAGTTTTCCAAGACTTAAATGCGAAAAATACATCACTTTTCTATTTCAAGAAGAATGTCCACACTTTTCTGGAAAAATCATCAATGGTTAGCATGTAATTAGCTCCACCTTTCAAAGGCACTCTAGATGGCCTCCATTGATCAAATGAATATCCTCCAACTTTCCTTTCGTATTATGGATTCCTTTGGTGAATCGAACTCTCTTTTACTTCTCAAAAACGCTGTGCTCACAGAACTTCAGTTTACAAATTCCTTGCCCATCAAGAAGTCCTTTTTTGCTCAATTTTGTCATGCCATTCTCACTCATATGCCCTAAGCACATATGCCAAAGTTTAGTAATATCATCATCTAATAATGAAGAGGATGTGACAGCTATATCACCAATAACAGTAGAACCCTACAAAACATATAACTTGGCAGTCTTTCTTTGCCCTTTCATCACAACGAGGGAACCTTTGGAAATCTTCAAAACCCTACTTTCAGCTGTGTATTTGTACACTTTTGAATCAAGAGTACTCAACAAAATTAAATTTCTCTTCAATTCTAGAACATGTCGTATGTCACTAAGTGTTCTGACAACTCCATCAAACATCTTAACTTTAATTGTTCCAACACCTACAATTCTATATGAAGCATTATTTCCCATCAAAATAACACCTTCAAACATTGTTTCGTAAGTTGTAAACCAATCTCGATTGGGATTCATGTGGAAGGTGCAACCTGAATCAAGTATCCACTCTTTGCTCGCTTTAGAATTGTTAACAAAAGTGACTAGAAGTTCACCATCGCTGTAGTCTTCTACAACATCAACTTTACCAGAATTTTCTGGTTGTTTTCCAGTTTAATTCGCAGCCTCCATTTTGATCTTATTCTGTAGCTTATAGCACTCAGATTTAATGTGCCCTTTCTACTTGCAGAAGTTACAAGTTTTACCTCTGTTTGAAGAATTTGATCTACCCTTAGATTTACCGCGAGAATTTCGTTCCTACGTCCTTCCACGATCATCATCAGTATTTCGATCTTGTCTCTCATGAAAAATGAGACTCTCTTCCTGAGAGTCGATTTTAACCACAAGATGTTTCATCTTATCATACGAGGTTAAAAAATCATAAAACTCATCAACTGTGAGAGACTCGCGACTATATAAAATCGTATCTCTAAAGGTTGAATAAGATGAGGGCAATGAACAAATTAGAATCAACCCTAAATCTTCCTTATCATACTAAACCTCTATGGCCTCCAAGTTTGAGAAAATTTCTTTAAACACTGTTAAGTGTTCGTGCACAGACGCACCTTCCTCCAAACGATGAGCATAAGGATACTGCTTCATATGCAGCTTGCTAGTTAGAGTTTTCGACATACATATTTGTTTTTCTCCTTAATCCACTAGCGATCTTCTCCTTCATCACATCCTGTAAAATTTCGTTAGACAAGTGCAGATGTAACTGTGTTAACACCTTTCGATCCTCACGTTTCTTCTCTTCCTCCGTCAATGTTGAAGGCATCTTATCTACCTCTAGTAGGGCTTCCTCTAAGTCCATCTGTGCAAGAATTGCCTGTATCTTTATCTGCCACAACGCGAATCTAGTATTGCGATCCAACAATGGAATTTCATACTTCAAAGATGCCATTACCGTGATTGAGATGAACAACCCGGAAGATCAGGTACCAATTTGTAAAAATAGAACGTCGGTAATAACAATTTATCACAAAGAAAAAGAGAGAGAAAAATAAAGAACACACAAATTTTACGTGGAAATCCTTTCGAGAAAAAAACCACAGGCAAAAGAGAAGATAATTCACTATGTCGAATTCTAATTAATTAAAAGAGGAGTAGACTATGTCTATTTATAGGCTTGTAAAACTATATTCAAATTGAAGTGTAGTAAGATTGAAACACCTTATTCTAATCAATATCAAATAAATGGAGTTTAATAAGGTTTAATATGGTTTAAAAAACCTTATTCTAAAATAAAATAAAAGAAGTATAATTCTATAGAGATTTTTATTTTATTTTATTTTACCACTATATTTGATTTAAATAAAGATTCGGGTCACTTAATTCTAACCGTACATAATAATTTAGTTGATAATAAGTGTATAAAAGAATATAGTAAAAAAATTTAACATATATATAAATAGGACACGTGACAAATTTATAATTATGTTTGTAGAATTAAGAAATTATACTATCAATATATTATGCTCTTACTAAACATAACTCATGATAAGCAACAAATTACCAAAATATAGGAAATATAAAAAACTTACCATAGTAGTGTAGTAACATACAAAAATATTGGCATATTTTATTGTTACTAAATTGTCTATTATGGTTTTAGTTGTATTTATTAGAATAATTTATTTAAAACAATCTTTAGATACATTTAAAAAAATATTTTAAAGATTTGAGTTATTGTGATATTTATAATAATAATTCATTTTTTCAAATTATATTTGTATTTTTGGATTAGATAGATTTAATCGTTATAATTTATTTTGTAAAAAAAACTAAATTATATTTTGACAGAATATCGATGCAAAAAAGACGTGTTTGACCTAACCCCTAGTCTCTATTTATAGTGAAAATAACAAAAGTCTTAAGGTCAGTTTGTTTACATGTAAAAGATTTTACGAAAAATATTTTCATTGTTTTCCCATGTTTGTTTGGTGGAAAATGAGTTACCAAATGAAATCATTCTCTAAAACACGATAAAATGAAGGCATTTTTTAGGAAATGTCTCGCAAGACATTTTCCAATTGTTTCTCCTCTACACACACCCCAGCAAACACACCAAAAAAATTCACCTGTCCCATCAATCCCTCCACCGCCTCGTCTTTTCTCCCTCAGATTTTACCCCTCCCTCTGCCGCCTTCAACCACTGACCCAACCCTTCTCTTACCTTCAAGTTTTCGGCAACCTAGCTAAAGACCAGAAAGACAAGGTAATTTTCAAAATCCTTAAAGCAATTTGAAGATTGCTTTGATTTGTGTTCTCTGGTCTTTGCCTTTGCCTCTGCATCACTTTGTTATATTTGATTTTTTTTTGTTTTTGATCCTACTGCTATTTCTCATTACTTTGCTATATTTGTTTTCAATTTGGTTCAATTTGTATTCTCTTGTTGTGTCAAGATGCTTGCTAGTTTATTGATCATAACTTGCTAGTGTGAAGGGGATTGTTTGGACGATAATTGCGAGCTGAGAATTTGTGATTTTAGTTTCATCGACTAATAAAATAGAAAATATTTTGGGAAACTTTGGGGGGTTAGTGGCAAAATACCTAATCAAATATGTTTTCCTTATTTTCAACTTATTCCAAACCCTTCTCTTATGCATTGATACAGTTGCAAGATTATGGCAAGAATCCATCAACTAAAATGGCTTATATTAGCGAACAAATTTCTACCCCAGCTAACAGGATTGTCGTCATCAATTTGAAGGTACGTTAAGCCATACTCTTTACAAAAGCAATTCATCCAACTGCTTTGTCCAATGATATCGTCATATGTGTATTACCCTCATATGATATTCTTAATTCCTTTGAGTTAAATCCGTTCACTCAATACACTACTATTTTATCTCATTGTCACCATTGTCTCTTCTTAATGATTAATATGACCACATCAACAAATGACTGTGATAAATTGCTCGTTCGAGAACTAGCAACCCGTGGCCACGTTCCATATTTATCAATCCATATAATGCAATGAGAGGATATTGTTAACTCTTTAATTGAGTTATGAATTCCATTGTTTCTAGTAAAGCCATGCCATACACAATTCATGTACCCAACATACCGACTATCAAGTCAACCATCTTTAGAGCATAAGCCTCCACTTATATCAAAGTACATGAGTTACATACGCATGGTCAGTGACTAACTCAGGATTTAAGTAAATCACACCATGAATGTCACAAGTGAATTAATTCACAAATGGGTTCAGAATTAATTTATCTTAGGTCCAGTCCAATGTATCGTTCTGTCAATGAATATATATGTCTCTACCCGTGGAGTCAACTGCTCTGATAGCCAAAACTAACCATCTCTTCAATTGGAATTGTAGACGATATAATAATCCTTCTCAATATTTGAATCAAATGCTCACTTTGATTTTTTTACGGAATTATGGACTTGTTTAGATTATCTACTAAAGTAAGTTGCTTTTCTCGCAATGCAAACGTTCTTACAGTGCCATTTATTATTAGTTTGAACTTAGACAATCAATGAGCTAATATTTGCTTATCACAATTTCGCTATGTATGCAAAATATGAAAGACAGAAATGCAAAAGACATAACAATGAAATGTGAAATTTATTTAATTATCGTTCAAATACATAAAAAATAATTACATGTTTACTACAATATTGACACATTTTCCAACAATCTCCCACTTGTCCTAGTGAAGTAAATGTGTCATGTTTCGCATTCTCATATCCTTGACGTGTTTGTTAAAACTCCTAGTTACAAGAGTCTTAGTAAATTGATCTGTAAGGTTATCTTCAAAAGCTACTTTCACCATATCTATAATTCCTTCGGCTACTACCTCTCATATCAAGTGATACTTCCGATCAATGTGTTTCATCCTCTTGTGACTTCTTATTTCCTTTGTATTAGCTATTGTAATATTATTATCAAAATATAGTGTTATAACTTTTTCTATACCAAGAATGACTTCAATTTCGTTTAAGAACTTTAGAAGCCATATTGTTTCATTCGTTGCCTCAGAAGCAGCCACATACTCAACCTCCATAATAGAGTCAACAATGCAAGTTTTTTTTACACTTCTCCATACTATGGCTCTACAACCTAGGACAAATACATTTTTTCGATGTCAATTTCCTCAAATATTTACAGGTTTGGAAGTCTGAATCTGTGTATCCAATTGGAGTAAGGTTCTACCTAGATTACACAAGCATATAATCCCTAATTCTTTTAAGATACCTTAATATATACTTTACAACTTGCCAATGCCTGAGACCAGGATTTGCTTGATATCAACTGGGAAACAAATATCTAGACATGTGCAAAGCATCACATACATAAGGCTTCCAACCGCTGAAGCATATGGAACCTTACTCACATGCTTTCTTTCTTCTACTATCTTAGGACAATCATTTAAAGAAAGAGGAAAACCTGATGCGGTCGGCTGAGCGCCTGAATCTGCATCGGTCATATCAAAATATTCTAGTACCTAATCGATGTATGAAGCTTGTGATAGAGCTATCGTTTTATTCTTTCGATCCCTAAAGATTCAAATTTCAAGAATATGAATAACTTCACCCAAGTCCTTCATGCTAAACTATTGAAGTAACGTCAATTTAACCGATAGCAATTCTCTTACATCGATTTCGATAAGTAGAATATCATCGACATACAAAATGAGGAAGACCACATTTTTGTCATTTATACGATTATAAACACAAGGTTCATCAACGTTTTGCTCAAACCCAAAAGTCTTAATCGTTTGATCAAATATTTTATTCTATGAGTGGGACATCAGCTTAGTCCATAAATGGATCTTAGCAGTTTGTAAACTTTCTCCTCCTTTCTTTTGACAAAATAGCCAGTGGGTTGAACGATATAAATGGTCTCATCAATATAGCCATTCAAGACTGTTATCTTGACATCCATTTGCCAGATCTCATAATCGAGAGCAACGGTAATGGATAAGAGTATGTGGATGGACTTGAGCATGACTACTGGAGAGAAGGTCTCATCGTAATCGATGCCTTCTTTTCTATGTGCAGCCTTTTCCTACAAGTCTAGCTTTATGTGTTTCCACTTTGCCTTCCACATTTCTCTTCTTCTTGTATATCCACTTACACCCTATGGGTTTAATCTCAATTGGTAAGTCTACAAGTTCTCACGCCGTATTGGATTTCATAGAATCCATCTCGACATCCATGACCTATTTTCAGAGCTTGGAATCAACATCATGCATAGCCTCCTCATAAGTAAGTGGATCATCATCCTAATGATTGGCTTCCGTATTATAAATACTATAACCATAGATGAAGAAGTCCAGTTTTTTCTTAGAAATTCTCCCAGTACGACAGATTCCCCTATGTTGTGGATTGTTTGCAAGTCTTTCTACAACTTTCTTGAGAATTGAACTTGGTGATTGTTCTACAACTCCCAAAAGTTTATCGAGTATCATTTCACTTCAAGGCTTAAAGTTATTCATATAGCTTTCCTCAAGGAAAGTAGAATGAGTAGAAACTTTGATCGTATTATTTTTTGGATTGTAGAATAATTCACCATTTGTTCCTTTAGAATATCCTACAAACATGCACAATTCTGTTTGTGCATCCAACTTCTTTGCATCCTTATCTAGAATGTGTTTTGGACAATCTCATATTCTAAAGTGATTTAGAGCGAGTTTCTTTTCATGCACAGTTCATAAGGTGTCTTACAAGCGGGTTTCTTTTCATGCCAGACTTGGTTGGCACATCATTCAGAATATAGTAAGCCGTTTGTATCGCATATCCCCAGAAGGAAGTAGGGAGTTGTGAATAGCTTAACATTGAATGAACCATATCAAGCAAGATTCTATTCCTTCTCTATGAGGTATCCTAATAACTCGTCAGACAAGTATTCTCCACATTGGTCAAACTAAATTTTTTTATAGATAAACCTAATTACTTTTTTACTTCCGCATGAAACTCTTGAAATTTATCAAATGTTTCACTTTTGTGGTGCATTAGATATAAATTTATCAAATTCATCAAATAGTCTTTAATGAAATTCACGTAACAATCGTAACTTTCTCGGACAATGATGCTCATGAGACCACATACATTAGTGTGCACAAGTTTTAAAGGTTGGCTTACCCTTGTACCTTTTACATTAAAAGATCTCTTAGTCATTTTACATTCTAAGCAAGATTCATATTGTGGGAAACTAACTTCCTTAAGCATACTTAAGGGACCATCTTTCGTGAGTTTAGTGATTCTTTCTTGATTAATATGACCAAGCCTTAAGTGTCGTAGGTACCCCTCATTAGAGTGAGAAGTTTTAAGTTTTTTTATTTACTATTTCAGTTTGAAGCATCAAGTAGTTATTTGATTTGATGAAATAGAGATTGTTTTCCATCCGTCCATTACAAATTAAAGAACGATTTCTGTGAATAACAATCCCTTTATTGAATGTCACGGTATTTAAAACATGCTACAGAAATTAAATTCCTATTAAAATAAGGTACATAAAATACGTTATTTAAAATAATCTTCCTAAAATTATCAAAATGTAAAATAACTTCTTTCACTATTTTGGTTGAAACATAACTCCCATCTCTGGTCTACAACGAGAGGCTCCTGTCACACATGCTTCTCGTTTCGCTGAATCCCTGTAAAAAAACACACACATGGTTAGTGGCTCCAAAATCAATAACCCAATTGTGAATTGATTCTTTCACTAGGCAAGCTTAAACCACAAAGAGTTTCATACCTTTGACCTTTTTATCTAGGTAATCCAAATACTCATTGTAGTTTGATCTGAAATGGTCTTTCTTGTTGTAGAAGAAACATTTATCTTTTTAGAATCTTTTGACTTCTTAGAATTCTTCCCATCCACACAAGATGGAATCGAAGACTTAGTCAGCTTCTTCTTTCCCTTAACTTTTTACTTTCCCTTAGAAGATGAGGGGCCCACAGCTAAGTTTGCCTCAGGTTCTCCTAAACCGACTTATCACCATTCAACATCAATAGAGTTTTTTATTTATATATTATAAAATTAAATAAAATACTAAAATGGTATGTTAAAAAGATTATGTACCAAAATTGTACATCCAAATAAGTGGAGGGTGGTGCATAGGCGACACCACCCTAGAATTCTGTCACATTTCAATTAAAGAAATAATATTTTAATAGTGATTCCAAAGTGATAGGCAGTACCACTTTTGTCCAGAATGGTATATACGCGGTATAAAAATATGACAACCCTAAACCCTATCTAATAGACGACACCAGTAGCATTTCCCCTCCCCCCCGGCTCCCCTATCCGGCTCAATTTTAAAGTATCAGTTAAAAAAATAGTAAAACAAGAGAGAGAAAACAGAAGAAAGAAAGAAAAGAGAAGAAAGAAAATGTATTATTATTTTTATTGTTATTTTCAAATAGAATAGATTATGATAAGAAAAAATTATTTTGTTAGTATTATATAGTTTGTTTAGTGTTATTTTTAAGTTTTTTTATTGTAATTTGTTAGTAAGTTTTGTATTTATATTAATTATTTGTTTAAGGTTTATTTTGATTTGTTAGGTTATGAATATTATGTTTTAAAATTTCTTAATATATTTGAAAGTTTTTATGTTAGTAACTATTATAAAGTAATTGTTAGCTAGTGATAACAAAAAAAAAAGATAAATACTGAAAATATTTCTGTCATAGATATTGTTAGAAATGGAAATATATTTGATATTGTTAGAAATGGTCTCCTTTTATTCGTTAAATTTTTTATGTAAGTATTTTTATGCTGCTCGAAATTGTTTTGAGAATTTTTGTTTATTTTTTAACAGATTAAGTATTGAAGATGGATAATCAATTTTTCGTATGTGTTTATTTCAATGGAATCATCTTGACAACAACCATTGGATGTATATTTGAATATCGGCAACAAATAGTAATGAGATTTAATAGAAATGTCTCGTTCGATGATATGAAGGAAATGATTAGCGCAAAAATTGTTAGATGTTGTGGGAGAAGGATCTCAAAACGTTTCTACAAGTTTCCAGTTTAGACAGATCCTATCAAATTCACTGAAATGGAACTTGTAGACGATGAAGACGTGGAGACAATGATCGCTCTTTGTTTTGGGAATTAGAGTAACAAAAATGCACTAATTCAGTTATTTGCTGAGTTAGCTGGTGTGGAGCCAACTAAAGATCTCACTGCATCTGGTGAAGAATATGGAGCTCAAGAACCGTGTATGGTGGCTTCAATATCGTACGTTGATAGTGAATAGACTATACGCGCGATTGATATCGATCTTAATGTTGCACCCGATATTGATGTGGTTGGTGATGATGGATACAATAGTAGTGATCCTTGTCATTAAGAGGTCGATAGTGATAGTGATCCTGATGTGAGCGAGGTCCCCGATGATATTGACGATGAAGACGTGAATGAAGATGGAAACATTAACGTGTCTTCAATCGGGAACTAGATTCAATGTATTGTGATACACAATAATCCTGGGCCATACATGTCACTCATAGACCTCGACGTGGCGCACGTAGCCGAGTTTTCGGAGTACCCTTAAATACTACTTGCTCACCGGTTGGCCGTAGATTCCGATCTTGAGGAGTTATTTGTAGGCCAAAGATTCAAAAGTAAGAAAGAGTGCGTATTTGCTATTAAGCAGTATAAGCATGAATATATTAGTGGACTACAAAGTCGCAATGTCTAAACCGACATTATATATTGGGGAGTGTTGAAAATCGGTGGAAGGCTGCAATTGTCGGGTACGAGCTGTATTTATTCAAAAGCCGCAGATGTAAGAGATACGAAAATTTGTTAGGCCTCACACATGCACATCAACACGTAAAACAGAAGATCATCAAAAACTTGATTCCAAAACTATTTATACGTGTATCATGCCAATGGTGAAGGACATGTCGACTATTAAAGTTTCAATACTAATTTCTGAAATGCAGGCACGATTCCAGTATTGTGTATCATACCGAAAGGCGTGGATAGCTAAGCAGATGCCAATGAAGCAATTGTACGGGGATTTCGATACGTCGTATAATGAGCTACAGGGATAAATAGTCCCTATACGGGAGTACGTACCGAGGACTATCATTTAGTTACATACATGACCTTATTACGGCCTGAATGACCAATTACAACCGGGAAAAAATTTTCCATCGGATATTTTGGACGTTTGATCCATGTGTGCGTGCATTTCCCCACTCCAAGCCGTTTGTGCAAATAGATAAGACCTGGTTATATGGAAAATATACACAGATACTACTTCTTGGGGTTACTCAAGATAGGAACAAGAACGTGCTCCCAATAGCATTTGTCATCGTAGATAAAGAGAACATGGAATCGTAGGAATTCTTCCTTACCAGCCTGCGGAGGTATGTTATTAGCAATGATAATATTTGCATCATCTCCGATTGAGGGAAAGGATTAATTGTCGCCATTAGGCGTTTCGGTGTGCCATAAAGATCCATTTACTTCATCCGATACACCGTGGTTAACTTCAATCGAGATTATAAGAATGCAGACTAGTAGAGACAAGTTGTAAGAATGGGTAAAGGATAACCTTATCTTTTCAATATAAGTTTTAATGTTTTAGGGGAATACTGTAACTTATCTTTTCTTAATACATATACAGTGCATGAGCTAGAGCCACACATTTTTCACCAAAGAATGACTCGACTTGAGAGTGACACGGAGGGTTAAATGAACACATCTTTTTTACAGTGGTTAGGTACCATGAAGCCGTGGCAATGGGCTAAAAGTTTTGACGTGGGATTTCGCTATGGTCAAATGACCACAAACTTGGTGGAGGGTATGAACTCTATGTTGTTGAAAACATGACATCTTCCGATTTCATCTGTCTTTTCGGCTACATTCTACAGTTTGACTACCTTGATGCCAAGAATGAGTCAGCAACAAGTTAACTAGATGGAGGCGGGACACGTGTTTGTCGAAGATGTCAGGGATGTAATGGTTGCAAACCGTCGGATGGTGAGGTCAATGAATGTAATAAGCCAATTTTCCCGGCCTGTAATAAAATAAAATAAATATATAAGCCAAAAAAAATTATAACAGTCCATAACAGTCCCATTACATTAGCCCAAATTTGCAGCCCATTAAAAATTAAATTAAACCCAAACAGCCCAATCACTAAACCCGGTTACAAAAATACCCACTACCCAAACACTAGCCTAGCCCAAACCCGTTACAATAGAAACCCTGGCATCATTGCCCTCCAGCGCCGCAACAGTGACGTCCCCAGCCGCACTTCGTACCTGTAAAAGACGAACAAATAGCAGAAACAGAGAACGGCACAAAAGGGGCAAAAAAAAAGCAGAGATAACAAAAAAAGGGGTGATTTGTTTTGATTTTATTTGTATTTTTCATTTCTCTGTAAATAGATATTATAAAAAGACCAAGAACGTTGTTGTAACACATATAGGAAATCAGAATACAAAAAAAAACACCAAAATGTAATTTCTGAATTTTTTTCTCTCAGTCTTTTTTCTTCTGTTCTTTTTTTTCGTTCTACATCTATTGTTTATTTTTTAAAAAAACAAAAAAGAAAAGAAAATAATAAGGGAGAGACGATCGTACCTCGCGACTGGACCGATTGCCCTTTCTCCGTTGTCATCGGAGTTAGGGGCATGGTTCGGAGAGCCTCTAAAAGAGGCGATGAACCCTCGAGGTTGTGGCGCCAGAAAGAAAGAAGAGTTAATCTTACCTTTACAAGCGCGCCGACGGAGCCCTCGTCTACTCCGCCTAAATCGGAGTTTGGATGGGGGGTTTCATGTTTGAAACGGCGCAAATGGATAGGGGAGGGGCCTCTGATTTTTTATGCGGCGCAGAGCTCTTTTAGTTTAGGTTTATTTTGTTTTAAATGAAATAGTTTTTAGGGTTTCTTTTATTTCTGTTTAGGGTAACTGATATGGTTTAAAGGGGGGCTTAAGGGGAATCAAGAAACGTCGCCGTATTGCCTGATTCAGTGGCTCTTAAACGGCGCCGTTTTAGAGCGCGACCCAATGAGCCGACCCAGACGTGGCTAGACCCGCGTGTTCTGGCGTAGGGAGGGATATTTGCGCGACCAGCCTTTCCCTTTTCCGTTTTTTTTAATCAAGTCCCTTCTTTTTTTCTGATTTAGCCCCCATATTCTGCTTTCGTTCCATTTCGACCCGACTTGCAACATTGCGTTTTGGGGAAGCGGGATATTTCCCCAATCAGGCCCCCATGTAATACGCGTCTTGCAGCCTGGTCCCCTTACTTTTCTTTATTTTTATTTTCTTTCTGTTAATTTGATGTTGTTTGCAAGTTAATCCCTTTTGTCGTTTAGTGTTTTTCTTTAAGAAATTTATTGTTATTTTATTATCATACTTATATTTATTATTGTTTTATTGTATTCTTATATGTTCGTTTCATATAAAGTTAGTTTCTAAGATAGTACTCCATATATGTGCGTATGTAATATTATTATTATTATTATTATAAACTTTCTAGTATATATGTATATATAATTATATTATTATTTTCAAATGATAGTTTTATGTATGAAAACCTTATTCTTTTAGATTCGTCATTCTATTTTATTTATTTAACCTTCATATATTACCACTAGGTATGTACTATTAATTTTATTAAGTCTTATTTTTAAAAATTAGAATGTATATATTAATTTCAAATTGCTCACTTTTATTTTATTACCCTTTTTATTCGTTTCTTTATTTTTAAATCTCTCGTTAAAATTCATTCAAACCTTTTATTTGTCTTCTTAATGCTATTACTAAATTGTATCAAATGTGGGCACTATTTACTATTGTCTTTTATTGTTTTAATTTGTATGAATTTGTGGGATGCTTAATTTTTTATTTATTTATGAATGTTTGTATAATATGATCAAAGTTGATATTTGTATTTGTTTATTATTGGTTTAATTGTTGCTAGTTTAAGTTTAAATTTTTATTTATCTTTTACATTATATGTATCGTTGTTTAATTGTGTTCTTTTCGTGAGAGTTGATTTTTTAAAAAAGGGCTTCATAGTCGTTTTATTTCATGATCCTAAAAAAGGGGGCTTGGCGTTCATAAATTCCCGAGAGAATCGTGCCCTAACTTACTGGGCTTCGATTCTTCTCGATGAAATTAGATAACCAAGTGCCCATTTTTATTAAAGCCATTCAATTATTAAAACAAAATTCTTAAGGTTTCAAAATGTTTGATCCTAACTTACTAGATACAACATTTTGTTATCCCGTTTCTTAAAATAAAGGCAATGTCAATTGTTTAAGAATTTCGAGAGATCAAACCCTAACTTACTGGGTTCGAATTTCTCGATTGGCTTAAATAATCGCATCTCCTTTTTAAATCGCATGATTTTCTAAAAAGGAACAAATCTAATTTCAAAGATTGAATTGTTGTACCCTAACTCACTGAGTATAGCAATTTACTTCTTCAAAATGAGTCCGTCTTATTATTCAACTTGGTTCATTCAAATTTAAACTTCAAAGATCATATTTAAAAATCGTTTCAAATTTTCGACAATAAGACATTAAACAATCGATTCGGTACCAATTTTGGGCGTCACGAGGGTGCTAATCCTTCCTTGTGCGTAACCGACTCTCGGACCTATTTTCTTAAATCTCGCGGACCTAAAGTTTGTTCCAAGTTTTAATGTTGTAATGTATTTAATTTATATAACAAAATTTATATTACAAAGTTTGTTTCAAGTTTTAATGTTGTAGTGTATTTAATTTATATAACAAAATTTATATTACAAAGTTTGTTCCAAGTTTTAATGTTGTAATGTTGTAATGTTGCAATTAATCTAATTTATGACCACAAAGTTTATTCTAAGTTTTAATGTTGCAATTAATCTAATTAAATAAATACAAAGATTGTCTTTTTCTTGATTTATATTTTTTATAACAAAAAAAGTACAAACTTTGTAATATTTAAATTGCAAGAAACCTCTAAAATTGATGGTTTGACGGTGTGGTCCTAGGAGTATATTTTTGTGGGGGTTGACGTTCACGTTGTGGGTGATCGGAACAATCAACATCCTCTTCAATCGCAGGTGGGGTTGTGCGAAACACGAAAGAAAAATCATATGCCTCGAATGCTATCGATGAACTTGAGACAAGAGGAGTGTTGTACTGCAGTGGATACGACTTAGAAGAAGCGAAGTAATGTGTTGGATACGAGCCGAGAGGAGTGCTGTACTGCGGTGGTACTGGACTAAAGATATCAAACCCGGACTGATATCCTTGTCCCGACGAGCCCGGGAAATAGTCATTGACCCACAACTCCGAATGATAAGAACTATCACTGGAATGTGTATGCGACCGCTCGGGTTCGGGCTCGAGCTCGGCCTCTATATCGGACACTGGCTCGTATGCCCTAAGTTGATGCATGTGCGGAGGGACTACAGTCGACTGCCCACCAAGTAAATATGGTTTTCCCGTACTAGAATACCATTGTATGTACTCTAACGATGGTAACAAATTGAAAGAAGTATCCATTTGAGGTCTTCGCGCCATTCGATTATCCCACACTGCAATATATTTCTGGTGCACAACCCCCCAATTATTTCCTTGTTTTCCTCTCTTGTTAATCCCGTGAATCTTCCCCAACTGCATTGGCGGAGCCGGGATATACTAGATGCAACTAAACTGCCAGAGTACTTGATCCCTGTTATACCACTCGACTGTCTGGAAATTGATAATTGGTACGTTAATGCACCACAGGTGAGAATGAATATAGGCAGACGATGGTATAATAGTCGCAATTTCTGGTCTCCGATACGACATCCAGATAAACTGCACGATTAATAACATTGTTAAAATTTAACACGGTTCGGGTAAGATATACAAAGTAATTATATGTCACGAATATTGGAATAGCTTACCCCTTTCCCGACATGTTGTTCAATCATCAGGCGATATATTGGGACAGTGTACAACCTGTTGATACCCGGGTAAGAACTCCATCTACAAAAACAAATTACATTTTAGAATAGTATCGTTAGAATAGTATCATTAGAAAAAATGTCAATTAATTGCTATAACAGGTTAAATTTTATCATTTGTTCACTAGTGGAAATACGTATGCTTGGTGTCTAACCGATGCCAAGAATGACATCCGATAAAGAGCCCATGACTGCAGTAATATAAGGCATCCTCCTATGTCTACGGCATCAGGCTTTGTCTTCCGACAAAGCTCACAATACAACATAACCAGAACTGGGGAACCCCAACTATACGAGCAAACATTCTGCAAATCAGTTAATAAGGGTAAATACATCAAATGAACGCTGTTATTGTTCGCATTCGGCATCAGTACACCCCCTATAATATGCATAATGTACGCTCGAGTTGCGCACATCACCTCCTACTCAGTGGCACTAAGTGATAAATGTTCAAAATTGGCTTTCAGCCATGAAAATCTCAAACCCGTAAATTTGGACTCAGCATCGTTGGGTGAGACTCCTAGTAGACTATAAAAAAGGGCAGCCGACTTAAGTATCGTACTTACACCCATTACGGCACTCTCGTCCATTGAGAGCCCAAGTTGCAATGCAACATCCTCCAGAGTGACAGTGCACTCCCTACACGACAAATGAAAAGTGTGGGTCTTTGGGCGCCAACGCATAACTAATGCAGATATTATATCGTACTGCAAATCAAACATCCGGATCAATGCTACTGACCCGAATCCGGCTAACTCCAAGTATGGCATCAGTCGTTCATCCGAGGTATATCCTAAACCATTCACCTGATCCCTCAATGCGCGGTACGGGCACTGACACTATTAAATTACAGAAAATAGTTATAATAACATAATTTATTTCTATAAATGACGTAGAACTTTTTTAAGGGAACCCGTGATTAACAAATAACAATATATTATCATATTATTAACTGTGTTTGATATGTGACCATCGTTCTTAATCAATGAACCCATTGCGATATTTGTAATTTCAAAACAAATTTCGGTAATTAATTTTAAAGTTTTATGTATTTTAAATATTTATCAAAATACCTAAATTTTATATATTACTTTTAATTACAAAAAAATATCAAACAATTTTGTCCACATCATATTTTTTTCTATACTACATTAACAAAATAAATATATCTTATAAATTTCAACTCAAGCTCCAACTCAATGGTCCCATTCACAAATTCCATCTCAATGGTTTAATCTTTTACCTACATAAAAACAAAAAAAATTAAAATAATAAAAATAACATGCCAATAAAAAAATATAACAAAAACGTAACATAAACTATCTCAACATAATAAATATGAATATTATTATTATTTTAAAATGATAATAAGTAAAATGTATTGGTTTAAAATATAATATATATAATAACATGCCAACTTAATTATTGTCAAAAAAATATAATTTTTCTGCATAGAAGGATTCAAAAGAAATTTCATTTATAATATTTATAAAAAACATAAAATAAAATTAAAAAAAAAGAAACTCTTATTCTCAATTATAAAATCTTAAAAAATTAGAACATATAAACTATTATTCCTAATTTATCTCATAAATTCTAACTCAATAGTCATATTCACAAATTCCATATCAATGGTCTCATCTTTTACCTACATAAAAATTTTTTAAAAAAATATATTAAAATAATCAAAATAACATGTCAAATAAATTACATAAAAAATAAATCTAATCAACCTAAAACACACATAACAAATAAATTACATAAAAAAATAAATCATTCTTTGTACATAACATAAATAGGCTTTTTTACTTCAATAAACATTAAATATAAATTATGAATGAATGAAAATATAAAATAAATACAAACA
Source organism: Gossypium hirsutum (assembly GCF_007990345.1). Lineage (NCBI taxonomy): Eukaryota > Viridiplantae > Streptophyta > Magnoliopsida > Malvales > Malvaceae > Gossypium > Gossypium hirsutum. The sequence goes on along the minus strand of NC_053439.1, from coordinate 49,653,335 downwards.
TACCTTAATAGCTCTTTTTAACCAAATAATACCTTACAAAAATAAAATTAAAAATTAAATCCGAATCAAATCAACAATAATAACAACAAAAACAAATTAACATTAATTTATAACAAAAAAAATTACATTTTCTTAAACACCTAATCTTCCCTAAACAACAAACTCTGATTTCCTTTTCTATTTATTTTTTTCCTTCTCTTTCTCCTTCCCTCCCATCTCTCTATTTTGCTTCTCTTTTTTTTTTCTTTCTTTTTCCCCTTCCTGCCCTCTCCTTCTTCTTCTTCTCTTCTTCAAAAACTTTCTCTCTTCTAGCCAAAAATGGGACATTGGGGACCTTATAATGGTCCCTAAACACACAACTCACGGGCTAAAAAAGATGACCCGTCCCATCGCCTGACAACCGCAGGCCGGTGCAGCCTGTGGAGAAGGCGTGACCGGGGGTGCCGCCTCTCTAGCAGGCATGACCCCTTCCGCTCAGTTGTGCTGTCTCATCTATGACAGCGGGTTGTGTTTTGGCCGTATATGAGTCGTATTTGACCCGTATTTTCTTTAGGTGCCGCCTATTAAGTTGCATTCACCAGTTTTTTATTTTTATTTTTGTTTTCAGTCAAATTTTGTCAGCATTCTAGGGTGGTGTCGCCTATGCACCACCCTCCACCTGTTTGAATGTATCATTTTGGTACATAATTTTTTAAACATTTCATTTTAGTAATTTTTATTTTATTTTATAATATATAGGTAAAAAACCCGCATCAATTCTTAGGATTGTAATTCTTTCATGAGCTAAGCCAAGCTAAGCGCCTTGTTCTCCAAGTTGTTCTCCAAGTTGTAAGCGGCCCTAAAACTAGCAAACTCCTTAGTTAAAGATTTGACCACTATTTTAATCTGACTGTTCGCGTCTAGTTAAATTCTAGGTCGATAATAGAGCATATGTAAGATCGTATAAAGTCGAGAAAAAAATTATATTTGGTGGCATTGATTTGATTATGAAGTAATTTTATATTTATTTGAAATAATCGATGTGAATTGAATATTATATTTGGATTATGAAATGTTTTATTGTTTATTTGAATGTGTGAAGTTGGTTTTGTATGCAATATGTTTTGTTAACTATTGTAGCACTCCATAAATCAAATCAAGCGATTGAACCGAGTAAGGGGTGTTACAATAGTCTCTTCCAAAATGATTACGATATTTGAGCAAATAAACCTATGATATTTTCTGACCAATTGTGATTGTATAACATTTTCATGTGTGTTTTATCGTGTAGTAGTCGACTTGTAAGATTGGTTTTCTAATGGAATCGTGTCGATTCTAAATTTTTTATGATTTGGCTCTTGCTTTAACACCTATAATCGATGATGCAGTGGTGGTTGAATGATTTTTTGCTTTCCATTAGACAACAAAGTAGGGCTTCTGTAGTTCTTTTTTAATACCTTTTAAACAACTATCAGTCATTTGCTTATTAGATTTCTTTTATCATCTCTATTATAGATTCAAGACGGTGAGACTACTACCGGAGAATCGGAGGTTAAATTCCTGGTATCGAGGGATACTTTAGGTACAATGTTGAGATCAATAGCCTACATTCAGGAGCAACTTTCAAATGTTGTAAGCATACTCTTCCTTTACTAACTACAGTTATCTATCATTCAATGCGCGTCATTTGACATAACCAAATGCGGTATTATCCTCAATTTCCCTCTAAGCTTTCTATCCGCTACCGTTTCCTCATAAGATCTCGCCTTCTAATTCACTTATGATCATAAAAAGTCAACAATACAAATCCAAACTGACTGGAACTTGGAACTAACTTGAACTTGAAATGATCCGAACATATAATGACTAGACCCGAAAAACACTAAATAGCCCAAACTAGAATGATCCAAATCCAAAAATTGATAGGTCTACTTCCACTTCTCGATGCATCATTAGACCCTTTTTCAACCTTTCTTTTCTTTTTTGTTCTCTAATTGACATGGAATCTTTTATTGTGTGCTTTTAGAATGGAGCACAAACAGAGCGATTACCAAAGAAGCATAGGAGATAATAAGGTCATTGAAGTTGGGATTTTAAGTATGCCATCTTTCATTGGTCCCTTACAGCAAGACGATGATGATAATATGGGAATGCTCCTTTGCTTGTGGACACAACCTGTGTATTAATGGATTTTTGTAATTTTTTTCCCTTTTTATTGTGAAAGTGCCTTGTGTAACATGTTTATATTTATATATGTATATGTACATGTAAAAAAAATTGTGAACTCAATCATAATGTTGTAGTCTGGTTTGCACATTTTGTTTAGTGAATTTAGCCAAACAATGAAAAGTTAAAGAAAATTTGAAATGTATACTTGTTTCATTTAAAATAGCTTTTTGAAATATTTTTAGGAAATCTGTCAAATAACAGAAATATTTTACATAGATTCATCCAAACACCAAAACATATTAATTTTCTAAAAAAATAAGTCATTTTTCAGAAATCATTTTCCAAAAGCCATTTTCAGTCAAACTAATGGTGCCTAGTAGAATAAGGTGTAAACAATAATATAATAGTACTTTAATAGGAAAATCGACTTCCATTAGGAGAGTACATGAAGAGGCAATAGCACACCCACTCAAGGACTAAGGTTTGTCGCTCCTTTCTATTAAACCAGGCTTTATTGGATTTCGTCATGTACTAGATCAATTATATGTGTTTTTTAATTTTTAAACCAATTTATAATTTATCCAACTCAATAAATATATTTTCTATGCCTAAATTATTAATTAATTAAATTAATTAAACCATTTAAATTATTTTCTCAACTCAATTTTAATTCCATTAAAATAATGACGATTTTAGCATACTAAAATCTATAAGTAGATTAATTTAATTAACTTGTTCTTATGAAACTATAATGACTTAATAAATTTAATTTCCAAACTTGAATTATTTAATTATAAATTTATTAAATAATAATTCAAAAAAATTAATTAATTACCAAGTCATTCCACATTTTCATTACTTTTATCATGGATATATCCAATCTATTTTTCTAATTTGTTGTTTCACATTTCCATATCATCGATTAATACAAACTATTAAGATTATACCAAGCTAACAAAGAGATCAATTGAACATATATAATTAGGACTCAATTAATTTGTAATTAAGTTGCGACTCTTCATTTATTAACTACAACTTTATATAGTCACGAAATCATTTCACTAAAGTACTTTGATTGAATTTTCTCTATTACAATATTATAAAATAGGATCATTAATCTTTTTGGGATAAAATACGTTCTCAATAAATAATCATATTTTATCTTATGATAATCATTACGTCTTCCTTCTTAAAAAAGTCAATTATTAACAGATAGTAGTTAAATCATTCCTCTTAAAACAAATGACCTTTGACCACGTTATTTTTCCATCTATCATGTAATATTGATGAAAAGATATTATTTACACTTTATTGGGGTATAAATTTCACTATTGTAAGTAAAATTATGTTATAGAGAAATCGTATACCCAATGTACCATTTTTCGGTTCTATTATCAATTAAACTCAAGCTATCAATACATCAAAATTACGAGTCACAACATATAATTTGTCATTTACCCAAGATTGAAGTAATCATACTATAAATGTCACAAATAAATAAATCATAAACAAATCTTAAATTTATTTTATTTAGATCTTATTCAATGTACTGTCAATCTAGACAATCACATCTATATCTCTATTATCTGGAAATCATCCACTTTGATACCAAAATAAAAAAATTCATTAATTGAACTTAATAGACAGCATATTAAGTTTTTAATCAACTTGTTCAATTTCATTTAGATTATCTATTAATATAAGTTATCTTTTTGCATCATAATCCAACCGCATAATGTAAATTATTATTAGTTAAATGTTAGATAATCAATAAGCTAATATTTGTTTTCATTTTGCTTTGTACACAAAAACAGTTAAAGGACAATATAAAAAGAATATTAATGATAACGATGAAATTTTATTAAACCAAATTGTTCGAAAAAATACAAGTATATAGACGTAATCACTATACTAAAAGCATTAGATCCTAGCACTACCATGCTGAAATTTGAAATTTAATCCCTTTAATTTAACAAACTTTAGTCCCTGAACTTTTATAATGTTATCAGTAGGTCAAAATTAACAAAATTAAATTTCACTTCACAACTTCAACAACTAAAAATATTATAAAACTAGAGGGACCAAATTATACCAATTAAAGAGATTAAATCTCAAATTATAGCATACTAGAGGGATGAAGACCATAATTAGACCATACTAAATCCATGACGATTAGAAGTATTGTCACTGTCATCATGAAGAGTAGCATCAATGTCATCAATGGGCATACCATTTAACATCACTTTTCACAGTCTAATATATGAATGATATATATAACTTACAAAAAAAAGGGATTATACGATTCGAAGAGCCGACAAAGATTAAAGGTCGATTCTACCTTTTTCATTCATCTCAGGTTGTTGATTTGCGGCACTGCCAAATTCTATGTAGGGATACATTTTTCCTAACATGAAAATGTAGCAAAACAAACACAAGGATTCTATATCCAATAGCCATGAGGAACAATACCAGTAAATTCTCCCACTTGGAGTTGCTGCTTTGAGAGATGTCGTAAGCACTATGGAGTGCCTGAAACCCCGATATCGTCCTCACCTGCCCGACGGCAAAATTGGTCCCGAGGTACTCGTTCTCCAAAAGTCCCTATGGCGAAAACATAGGTAATTAATGATCCATACGGAAAATATAAAACAGGCCCGAATGGTTTCTGTGAAGCATGAAGTGACTGATATGGTTTGTGATAAGAAATAGATGAAGTAACGAATCTGCACACACCTGGATGGAATAAGTGTGGAAAGCAATATATGATAATGGATACTTCCACATGGGCCTGGGCAGCTCATTGCGGATTCTCAAATAGCCTGCAGAAAGCATCATTACTACCTGAAAACATCATGCATTTTGGTCGTAAGATTAGTGAATGCTTAGGTAAAAAGGTAAAGAGTGGAAAGCAAAATGATTATAAGAATGTAAACGAATGGCGAATGAATAAGTGAAAACTCACATGTATGGTTACAAGTGTTAAGATACTCCAGAAAATATTTTGCCACAAAGAAGTAACTGCCAGCAGCAATCCTTCATTAACAAAGAGGCACATAAAGAAATTCAGCACGAAGTACATCAGCAAGCTGAATCCATCTCGCAATCCTATTAAGAAATAGAAGATGAGACTCGATGATATGGAGATGAGGAACAGGAATGGGATGCTGGACAGAAGTTGGCCGAACAAAAAGACTAAAGCTCCTGAATGCTGGTTTGACTCCTCACTTGCATAAATCTGCAAACCGAATAGCAGCGATTATGCTACTTTAAAAATTGGGGGGACGGATTGATCAATCAAAATTCAGAAAATGAGGGGATCACCTTGACTTCTTTCAGTAGTGCAGGTACTCCAGCGATGCTTAAAAGTGAAGTAAATGACACAAATACAAAAATTGCAGCGACTCTTTTCTGAGATGAGAAAAGATAAAAGTCAGAAAAACGCCCATGCTTCATGAGTGAATCAATTATATTAATCAGAAACAAAAAGTTCAAAAAATAAGTTGAACTTCAAAAGCAGGACAGAGAAGAACTTACACCATGCATCCGAGAGGCAGTAATAATTAATGATGAATATCACATGCGTGTTAATCAAACTACTTCTATTTGCTTATCACAACAAGGTTTCATAATATAATTTACTGAAAACATTCCCAAGAAATGCATCTATAGGACTATTGCTTCATCAACTGGATAAAGCGGAGTATTGAGAAAAAGAAAATTCGAAAATACACCAATGATGATTTTTAAATTGAAGTTACTTGAGAAAACTCCACATTCACAAAAGAAAGCTAGTAGAAGTAGATTTTTGCAGCTCAAAAACATCGGAGACTTGCAATAAAAGCATGCAGCACATGCTGATTATGACAAACCATCTTTAGAAGGCATAAACATAAGAAAAATATTCTACAGAAAATAAACAAGATGCAACTTTAATAAATACAAATGTTTGCATCACACTGGTATAAATGCTTATCGAACATGTTTAGATTAAATTAAGTCCAATTCACTTAAACATAAGAGCAGAGATATTTTGACTTGAGCACAAATGGTTTACTCACCACAACTGAAGACAAAGAATGCCCCAAGCCTGAAAAAACTGTTCCAATGCACAGTGTAAGGATCATATAAAGGATAAGGCGAAGCCAGTAGTATTTCCACTCCCTTGACATGATTAATAACGACCTCCAAGTCAATACTGCAATTCGTGTGGCATTGCTAGCCTTTCCTTTGCTTTTGAGAAGAGGACCCTCCTGTAGAATGCAATAAAGTGAACAAAAATTAAAAGGGGTGACTTACAGTCACCGGGCCCACCATTAATTAGGCTCCAGGAAAGCATGCAAGAAAAATGCTTAATAATTTAATATACATTGTCAACAGATGTCAGCCAGCTATACTCCACCATTCACTTACCTTTGCTCATTTTAACCTTTAAAGAATACAAGTGAGGTATGTTAAACTATTTATTGAACCCCAGGCTTAACCCAAATGGTTCACCCACCTCCATTAGGGGGATCCCCACAAGGACGGGGTTTGACCCTCAGCACTTGAAGATTCCTTTTCCTAATTTCCCATAGGCATTGGCCTCCTTTGCACCAAAAACAACTATTCCTTGTGTATGATAAAACAATTTAAGGATATGAGAGCACCATTAGGTTAGAATCTAACACACACCCCAAACAAGAACCAGTCATACATGATGACACATGTAACTAAAGCTTCCTATTATCCAATTAGTAAGGGCCAATAAATGATAAATAGTTATGGTTCAACACAAAAAAGAATACATGTTGCACCTTCTCGGTGAGTCTCAGCATCATAGTTTCAACTGCAGCGGCATCAGCTGATGATTTATATGTTGCCTCAAGAGTGCGAATTGCAACAGCAGTATCCATGTTCACAGACGAGAAGTCCCCATTGTCATCCTGCACAGTGTACCAGTTCATACAAAATAAAGTTCACAAGTAGCAATAGCAAACTCTAGAAGCCATTATTCAAAGGTAAAACAGTAAAAAGAAATGTTTCATACCAAATAATATAACATACCATAAGAGTATTTCTAATCCTCTTAATTTACCATCAAGTGTACAACATCTAACAGGTTTTGCGATCCAACTCACAAGTTTTATACTCTTTTCTTGTTTATTTTTTTGGGTTTTACTTGTTTTCTGTAAGAACCATTCAGGTTTTAAACTACAACTTACAGAATGAGAATCGTTGAATACCTGCCAATTTTTGCACATCGCAATGATCCTGTCGAAATCTGTATTTATGGCACGTAGAAAGTGATCAGAAGGACTTTGCATAATCGGGCAAGGAAATCCAGCATTTGAGAAGTGCTTCATCAAGAAAAGGGAGATAAATTAGAATAAAAGGAGGCAAAATAGGTACTCTTAAGGAACACTAAGAGAAAAACAATTAGGATACTTAAAATGGATTCTGTCTTCTTCTCCTCACTCCACATTACAGGAACCAAGTGCACATAAAACATAACCTTTAAATAGACATCTTTTAATCTTCCATACCAACTTATGCTTACATGATGGAGTCACTGCTAATAGAAAATCAAAACAAAGACAAGATAAAAAGTAATTATATTCATATTATCACTTACCTGCAAGCAAGCTAATGTTTCCCCAAAAAACAGGGTGTTTCCATTTGAGAGTAGACAGATACGATCAAAGAGACCAAAAACTTCTGTACTGCTCTGGTAAATGGTGAAAATGAGAGTGCATCCTGTGCTTGCAAGTTTCTTCAGTGTTACCATCATCAAAAGGGCAGAGACACTGAAAAACATACAGCCTTAAATTTTAGCTGAAACATTATAAATAATCTTGATTCTACGGAAAGTAGATAGCACACCAATCATACGGTCAGCATTGTAAAGCATGCAGGAGATAAGGAACAAGAGACAATAAAACAATTTAAAGAATTAAATTATGGAAAATGAATTAAAAAAAAGTCTACCTGTCAAGATGATAAAGAGGCTCATCTATGAATAAGATACGAGGCCTCATCACAAGTTCCCGAGCAATACTAACACGCCTTCTTTCACCCCTAGCAAGACCTTTCATATAACAATGGCCACCAATTAGTTTGTTTGCATAGTCACCCAAGGACATGGCTTGGATGGCTTCCTCTACCACACTCTTTTTCTGACAGAAAAAACCAGGAAGTTGGAGCAAAGCTGAGTAGTATAGATACTCCCGGACTGTGAGTGAACCAATTAGAGTGGTTTCCCTGTCAACAAATCCCTGCAAATTGGACGTTACAAAGTGAAAATATAAAACAACCTTGAAACTCAATGCTTCCTTGCAGTTTCTGCTCAACTAAAAGAGAAATAATTTTGATAAGGAAAGGATTTAAAACTACCACTTTCACAATGAGAATAAGTAGACTGCTTTCAACACAAATGATAAAAGGTATAAGGAAAGAAAAATCAAATATCGGTTTAAATAAGGGAATTCACAGAAGCCATACTCATGATGCTAGTTAAATTGCGAACCTAAGTGGGACTGAGCATTAAAGATGTATCACCTAAACGGATTCACAATATGAGACAAAGTAAAACCAAAAAAAAAAGAAGGATCTATGTACTACATAAGATGACTGCTCATCAGAAATTTTCCTATAATCTACAGTTCAAAACTGAAATGAGATTTAAGCTTGTATATTTCAATTTCTCTAAAGTCAGTTGGACATATTATAATTGCAAAATACCAAATCCAAAAGGTTTTAAGTGAGAAAATGCTTATATATCAATTTGGACCAAAAAAAAAAGAGACAATCAAGAGTAATCACTTTCACCAAGAGAAATCACTCTGTCAAGGCAAGAATCATATGAAGTATCAAAAGTAACATCTAGAAATTTCACCGCCCATGAAAATGTAACTGAAACTCACATATGAACCATAAAGAAAGCGTGTTTTCGCCCCGTTAATGAATACTTCACCATACATTTTAGCTGAAGGGTGTAATCTTCCTAAATTCAAGAAAAGAAATTTTCAGTCTTAAAAATCTGAAATGAAACAACATAAAAGCATAAAAAAATTTGTTGTTTGATAAGTAGCCAATACAAGTGTCACACTAACAGACCTGCTATAGCCCTCAGTAGCGTGGACTTCCCGGATTTTGCAGGACCCATGATTACTGTCATTGTGCCAGGTAATGCATAACCATTGGAACTCTTCACAACTTTATCAGAATACTTCCGCTTTCCCTTTATGGTAACAGCCAAGTCTTTCCACACAACTGATGCACCGGCAGTTTTTCTTGTAACAGCTGCAGCTTCTGGCATCGGCGGTGACGGCAAGGACCCACTATTGAGTTTTGAGAGAGATGGTGAGACTGGTGTAGTTGCAGCATTGATAGAGTCACCTCCTTCCTCCACCCTGACATCGGCATCTGTATCTTCCCACTCAGGCGAATCCTCAAATGAGATGGGTTGTCGAAGAGAACCAGGTTTCCGTAGATAGAAAAAGTTACTAGAGGGCACCCTACTTGCAGGACTACTGGCTGAGGAGGAAGAAGACCTATAATTGTCCGATTGAGACTGTATTTCTTCCATTGCTCACTCCTGATTTCTAAACCTTCTAAAATCCAATTGTAGAAATAGCCCTGGCAAATGCTATGGGAAACTTCCTAGTGCCCCCACTTTAATAATCAAGGGACGAGACTGGCTGATAACTGCACACTGAGTTGTTGTACCATCCACACTTTCACAACCCTAATTAAAACATTATGCCACCTGTTAAACGAAAACAAAATATTAAGCAACAATTACAGAATTCGTACCAAGGTACTGTAGGAGATCAAAAGCTTAAAGTCTACCATTAGGTGTTAGAAAAGCATAGCCTGCATTCAATGGAAGGAATTAATTAAACAAAAAGCTCTCAACTTCCATGGAGAGAATGAACACCAACAATGGAGCACAAAATTAAAAATGAAACTAATAGCTTAATATTAAAATAATCCACCAATCCACACAACAACATAACATGTTTGCCAGCATATGAAAGCAAAATACTAATGCATTGGACCTTCCCCTTGACCACATATTATCCATCTATTTGATACAACTCAAACTACCCAGTACTAAATTTCATAACTAAAACAAAATAATGCAGGAAAATCCTCTAAAATTGAAAGCTTCAACAAAAGAAAATAAGCAACTTAGTAACTAAAACATAAACCACTATTTCTTTTTACAAACAACAGATTGTTGAGACGAGCCCAATAATTTATTCAGGTCAAGATGCTGAGTTACATACAACCAACCAACAAACAACCCCAAACCTTGAATGTTTTGGTGTTCTAATAGTATCTCAAGTACCCATAGCAGACAAAACAATAAACTAAAAAAAATAAGAAGAAGAATTAAGAAGTAAAAAAGAAGTGCAAGAGACAAACCTGGATCTGAGTTAGAAAGAACTTCAATGGTAGAGAGAGAAAGAAAGAGTTGGATGTGGAAAAAGAAAAGAGTGTAGGGTGACGAGTGAGTCACTGAGTTAAATGAAACAAATAAAGAATCTAAAAACTCGGTAAATGTTTCCTGGATTACTTGACCCGCTTTTGTCGGGTCTCTTTTTTGATACTACTGCTGGCATCTCTATGTCTACTGAGAGAGTACTTCACTAAATTCTTCATATATAAACATTTATATATGGTTAATTCCATCCCGCATACTTCAACTATGATTTAGTTTTTAAATTCATCCCTAACTTCAGGTCGTTCTAATTTAGCAGTATCATTCAAATTCCTTTGTTAATCTAAAAAAAATCAATTTATACATTAAATTTCAGTTGGAATTATAAATATTGCATGGATTACTTAAAGTCGATGTGTTAAAGAAAAGTAGTAATTTTCTTAAATTTTAGTCACAATGTTCGATTTTTTAGATTAACATCTGCTCCAAATTCTTGCATTCTTCGTAAATTTGAAATTTGATCCTACTTTTATTTCAAGAAAATTAATCCTTAATTTTTCGGATTTAAAAATATAAGTCCAATTATCAACACCGTTACAATTCTCTTTGTTAAATATAAGTTCATTGCAACGTTTTTTTTTTTTGCCCCATGATTATCTAGTGAGTTTTATTTTATTTTAAAATGCCACACTAATCAATTTATTAGAATGATTTAGCCAAAGTTAACAATTAGACTTATATTCCGAAATCCAAAAAGTAGAAGGACTAAATTTCAAATGTACAAAGAATACAAGAACTTGGAGCATATTTTAATTAATTTTTTAACACATCAAATCCGAGCTATCTATACCGTAAGTATACACGTATTTGAAATTTGACTAAGTTTTCAAATGTTTCAATTCAAATTTGAGCATAGACTGATAATACTTGGATGATTGGATTAAAATATTTTGAAATTTAGGGACTAATTTAGAACCTAGGTCATAATTTAGTGATTTTCTATGGAATTAGACCACAAATAGTCTTTGATATTTCTCTTCTTTTCTTTTTTTAAAGGGGCGGCCTTTAATTTCTTTTTGTTGTGGAAGAACATAATGATGTTTATTTTGCCAACGCAGGATATGAAAAAGCGCTCCTCTCTTCTCTTTCATTTTAATTCCCAAAAATTATATTCAAAACTAATTAAAAAATATATAATTATTAATATAATATTAAAATTTTATTTTTTATTATTTTCAAACAATAAAATATTTCATTTTGATGAGTTGAGTTAGACCAAACTCAAATCCATACTTAAAAATATCTTAAAACCCAACCACAACCTCTCCATAAATTAAATAATCCATCTTTCCATTATTATCATTTTTTAAAAATTTTTTGAACTTGTAATTTTAAGTTTCTTAAAAATGGAAAAATTACATCTTGCTAACATTGTCCAAAATTGGAAATATCATATGCTTGATTAAAAAAAAAAAGTTTATGAGCATAATTGTTAGAACTAGATTGACTTGACCAATTGAATCGATAATTAGTCTATATATTAGTTTAAATATAAAAATTGAATTGCCTAAATTGTAAATCATTCTGAATCGAGATTTAAAAATTAACTAGTTGAATTGACATTCAAACCGATCAAACCGTTAATTAATAACACCACCAATTGGACCACTCAACTAATTCCAAAAGTATGTGTTTAATTCCCTAACTCCTTCTCAGCATTATTATATTCATCCCCAAATAAAGTAAAAATTTATGCAATTGTATTGTTTTTTTTTTTGAATTATAATAATAAAACAAAACTCGAATAACAAACGCAACTATTAATAAAATTATATACTAAAACCCAGTGTGTTGGTCTGATGATTAAGGTATTCACTGTCTCAAGTGTAGTCCAAGTTCGAGTGACACTGATCGATTACTGTTAAGACTTTACCCTCCTCTTATAATTCACCCAAAAAAAAATCATAAACTACTATAACTTTCCTTTAAAGGAACAATCATACATTGGAATTATTGGGTTATAGACAAATTTTTGTAAGCCCTTTGAAAGAAATTGTGTCTACAACATTTGCCACTCTTCTATTTTGTTGTTTTTCATATCAATCATTTTAGAAATTTGCTTTTACCTTTTTTTCTTTAGTGTAAAATAGTACTATTATTGGAACGCATAAAAATAGCACTATCATATATCAAAATAAGGTTAAAATTGTGCTAGAAGTCCATGTACTTTTCAAAGATTACGAATTTAGTCTATTTACTTTTTAAATTTCAAAATTTAGATCAAACTGTTAACACTGTTAGATCCTTTTTGTTAAATTCAAGTTAATTACGAAGTCATTTTTGAAGTACATGGTTATCACGTGAGTGTTTTTTTTTTATTTCAAAAATATCACAACAATAAATTTAACAATGTCTGAATTTAAAATTTTGAAAAATAAAAACACTAAAATCCTAAATTTTAAACATTTTAACCATCAAATAAAGGTGGAAACGTGTGGGACACATGTATGAAACATGTGAGACCTTTTTCTCTTACCCAATAATGCTCCAAACACTTGATGGAGAAAATGTCCTAAAAAGAAAAGAAGTTGTAATTAGAGATGTGACTGCAGCTTTAATTTAAGATTTGACAAGTTTAAGTACTAATATTATATTTACTTTTTTCCATTCTCTTTATCTTTGTCTTTCTAAGGATAGATTTTAGGTAAAAAAAAAAAAATAAAGAATCATAATCTTGTGTTTTTTTTCCTCGACAAATTGACAGCAGTAGTAATTAAAATTTTAACAATATTTACAATTTTAAAAACAAAAAGATACTTAAATTTTGTATAAGTTAAAAATTCATAACTTTTCTAAAATGTATATTATATTATATTTTAATTTTATTTACAAAAATATTTTTAATTAAATTTATAATTTTTAACATTAATTTGGACATGAAGGATCAAATATTAAATACAAATGTGAAATATTATAAAATATCATCTACCAATTACAACTATTTAAAATAAATATTAAAAATATTTTTAAATAATTTTTTTTGAATATTCAAATTTAAACATTAATATTTTTCAAATTTTAAAAATAGGGTAAATCAATGTGGGATTGAAATTAAAATTTTAGGGATTGAAATTATTTTTTAATAAAAATAGTGAAAAAGTGAGATATGAGAGTATTCTTTTGTTAATCTGGGATTAAAATTAAAATTTTAATAAAAATAGGGAAGAAATTAGCACTTATTTATAGGGTAAGTGTGAACATGGAAGTGTTCTCTAGTCAATGTAGGATAAATTTAACTTTTTAAGGATTAAAATTAATTTTTAATAAAAATAGTGAAGAAATGATGAGAGTGTTCATTAGTAAATGTGGGATTAAAATTAACTTTTTAATGAAAATAATGAAAATTATCACTTACTTATAAAATAATTATAAGATATGTGAGTGTTGTCTTAGTTAATGTAAAATTAAAATTAATTTTTTTAAATTCTTAAATTAAATTTAAAAGTATCTATCTTTTTATCCTATTAATTTATTAAAATTAACTTTTTAATTTATTATATTATATCTACAAATATGTATCTTTTTATCTTATTAATTTATTTATAAATTAAAAAAATCTATTGAGAATGTTTATGAAAACTTAATTATGTATCTTTTTATTTTATTATTTTATTTGTAAATTAATTTTTTTAAAAATAAATGACAGTTATAAGTTATTTTTGAACCAATAAAAATATTATTATTTCTCTCTTTCATGTAATATATTATTATATAAAAAAATTTTAACTATAGTTTATTTTCCATAAATTTTTTCAAAGGAAGAAACTCTAGAGAACATGAGCTATAAAAATGCTCTCTAGTTGATGTGAAATTAAAATTTAGTTGTATAAAAAATTGTCAAATGTCGACAAAATGAGTATGCTATGTGCCAAAATATTAGGCTTCCATGTCAGCTGGGAGTCTAAATCCTTGTAGTATAATATATATAATTTCTAAACTATTATCTTCATTTTAAATTGGCTTAATTCATGATTTACCCTTAAGGTATACTTATTTTTGCACTTTGATACCTAAATTTTTTTTATCTCAATTTAATAACTAAATTATTGTTCAGATATGAATTTTAATCCAAAAGTTATTTGCAAAAAGAAAAAAAAAAATCCAAAACTTAACTAATGTAAAAAAAAATCACCCAATCATGCCACGTGTGTTAGACTATTTAATTCCTAAAATAATTTTATTAAAATAAAACAAACAAAAAATATTATATTATTAAAAAGCCTAACCTAAACTCACCCCTAACCCATTTCTCTACCTCACTCATGCCTCCTTCATTTAATCCTTAAAACACCATTGCAGAAAGAACAACAACAAAAAGATAAGAAAAACTGATAGATTTTGTTGACCATTGCATCATCGCCACTGCCTCTGCTAATTATCTCTCACCATGGAAGAAAATAATTGGGGTTTTGCTATGATTAGAAAGATGGTTTCTTGGACCTTGTTGACCATTTACTTGCAAGCAATAATCTCTTATTGTTGAAGGGGTCTCCGCTTTTTGCAGCTCTTTCACTAAGTTACTTAGGGTGGGTTTGGATAGGTGATTAGGTGCGTTTAGTTTAGCTTACTTTTTGTTTCACGCTACAGTATCCCTACAGTATCTAATCTCACGCCACCACTGTTTTTACACTAACCGCAAGTAAATGCACCGCCCATCCAAACTCACCCTTAGTTTGGTTTAAATTTATTTAGGTCTATCACACTGATATATTTTCTGGAAAATTTTTGACTTTGTACAAAAGAACTCTTAGATTACTATAAACAATTTTGGGTTGTCTTTGTTTACATTGAGTTTTTTTCTAATTAGAATTTAGGCAAATTTTATAAATTTTAGCATATTGGTTTTAAATTTTTAGATGAAGAACAAATAGAAAAAAAATAATTTTGGAAGAACACGAACACAAATTACCTATATATTGTTTAATTTTTAAAGTTAAAAACATTTAACTATTTAATGAAATTAATGAATTTTGATTTTTATAATTTTGAAAATTTTCTATTTTAATATTATATTTTATAATATATTTTCTACTTTTTATATATTTATTTCTATTTTCTATAATTTTAAAATATATTGGATAAAAATATATTTTTTTAATTAACAATACTATTATAACAACTCGATTTTCAGTAGCATCGGAAACGACGATTTTGAAACCTCATTTTTGATACCCGAGTCCGTAAATATTAATATTTAATATTTATGAGATTAGTATTAAATTTTATTAAAATTTGGTACAATAATTTTATAAAATTAATAGTTAATTAAGACATAAGAACTAAATTTAAAAATTTATCGCTTTAAATTTTTATTTAATCAAAAGACCATTGAGTAATTTAATCATTTTAAATAGTCAAACGGTGGTGGACGATAAGGAATTCCACTTATTTTTGGTACAGTGGTGGACGATAAGGAATTCGACTTATTTTTGGTTAAGCATGCTTAAAGTTTAAGTAATTATGTTTTAATTAATTAGTTATGCTTAAGGTTAAAACAAGTATATAAAGGATTGGTAGTGCTTTTTTGTCATCTTTTATCTTTCTTCCTTCACCGAAATTGACCAAAGGAAATCAAGAAGCCATTGTTGAAGCTTTATGGCATTCGGCCCTTTAATTATTAGGTAATTTTAAGTCTTTTTCTTGTAATTTTTATGTTTTTGAGGTCATAGAAACTTGATTTAGCTAGCTCATGTACCAATTTGTAAAACTGTTAAAGTTTTTGAAAGTTTTCATTGATAAGTTCTTCAAGAAATAGGTGTTAAACGGATAGATTTTAAACTTATATTTGAAAAAGGATTAATTTGTAATGTTTAATTACTAGTTTTTGAACATAAAGACTAAAATTTATAAATTTTGAAATTGATGTGAAATTTCTGTAATAATAGATAATAAAGGGTCAGATAAGGATGTAATTAAGATCGTTTTTAAAACCCACGCTCAAAACTGTAAGTTATGATAATTTCAGTTTTAGGGACTAAATTAAATAAAATAAAAAATCTTAGGGGTATTCAAAATATGAAATTGGACTCATTCATACATTTAATAAGATGTTATAATATGTTGGAATTTATAAATTCAACTGAATGTTTTTATAAATTCGGAATTGAACCAAATCGAAGATAATCGAGGAAAAGGGCAAAATTGTTGATTAGTCCTTAAAGGCTTGTTCGTTTGTTGTTTTGCCAAGTAAGTTCATATGGAACTTGATGTTTTATTTCATGTTATAATTAAATTGTAATTATTTTTCTTATTAGTTTATATAAATGTGAACTTGGTGATTTTGGCATCAATTGGACTCAATTGCAAAGTATGAAAAATATGGTATTTATGTATAGGTAGAAGGTACCAAAATGGAAATGGAATGTTTATAAGATTGATATGACATGTATATATTGTTATAGGAATTAAAATGATATGATTATAGTAATAATGCTCGTGCAAACTTAGTAAAAGATTAGGATACGTATGGCATGTCATTAGGGACAATTATGGAAACAATCAGGAATTTACATGGTTATATGAGATCCAACATTTGTTGTAGATTCTCGGATTATATGTATCATTGGTTTAGCCTGGACTGATAACCTCGATACGATGTTAGCTTGTGAGAGCAAATTCATAAATGTTAGCTTGTGTGAGCAAATTCATAAATGCTAGCTTGATCACCGTTAGCTTGTGTGAGAACTATAGCCTCGTGTATCTGCGTTCGATTTACTAAAGTTCTTTCGGGCCGAAATGTAACCTAATGGAAATGGAATTATTGAAATGGATTGAATTACATATGCTTTCAATTTGAATATGAATTGGTTTGTACATGTTACTAAATTGAATTGTTGTATATGATTTGTGTTATAAGTTCTTGATATGCAAATGGGCTAACCTATTGGTTGTATATGATGTTATGTGTTAGCTATTTCAAGATATGCTAAAGAATTCCATTTGATTGTTATTGTGTTAAATGCTTAGCTTATTAAATTGTTAAGGTAAGTTGAGTAAGTTTCATATAGGCTTACTAAGCATTCAGTATTATTACTCCATCTCCTCCATTTTTCCTTGTAGATTGCCAACTTGCAAAACTTGTCTATCTAATCGTCGAGAAGCTCACACTATCCCATTACTGATTCGGTAGCTTTTCAATCATTTTAAAATTCGGTTTTGTTGCATGTACATAGGTGTTTGTATATGTTAATGTTAAATGATAAATTCTAGCTTGCAATCTTTATAATGGTTGATTTTGGTAAGGATAAAGCCTACATGAAATGGTATGTTTTTGGTAATGTGATTAAGTTATGTATGGCACTGAAATTAGCATGGTTGAACATAAATTGCAAAGATGAGAAGTTGATTCTTGAATGATTAGTTGGTTAAATGAATGTTTATAGTTGAACAATTTAAAATGGTATGATTTGTGCTAAAATGAAGCTATAATGAATTGTTTGATTAGAAATGATTTAATGGTTTGTTGTGACATGTTTTTGGTATGGTTGATTCAAGTAAAAATGGTGAATTGTTGAGTTGAATGTGTAGGGTTGAGGAAAGCTTCGAAATAGGTACCAAATGGTATTTTACCTAAAATAAGGACTTAATGGACTATTTTCAGTATCGCGATATCACACCTTGGATATCACGATATTGGCCTTGAATTATTTTATAAACTTTACAATTTGATCCTCAAGTTGGGAGGTTTGGCTACTGCCTTTGAGATCAAGATACTAAGCCCTGAAAGATGTCATCATAAGCCACTAATTCATGTTACAAAATGGTTTAGTTACCATTTTGAACCTTTAGTTAATTGCAATTTAAGTCCCTAAGTCTTTGGCCAATTAAAACCTATAGCGACAATATGTTTACAATTTAGTCCCTACACCAAAATTAACTATTAATTCAACAAAATTACTGGATCAAGCTTTAATATTCTATTATACCAGTTTTGTAAATATTTACGGATCCGGTTTACGAAAATAGGGCTTCGAAAGCACCTTTTCCTGCACCACTAAAATTCAGACTGTTATAGTATAGCTAGGGTTTTGAGAAAAAAAAATTAGATGAAAGAAATGAAATGAAAGGTTGAAGTGAAAGAAAAAAAAATTGAAGGATCTATTAAGGAGGCAACCCAAAGTCTAATTTTATAATTTTTAGTGTAAATAATGATAGAATTAAGAATTTGGTGTGATGGTTAGTGTATTAGTCTTTAAGTAAGAGTGCAAGGTTTTAAACCATTTTGGGCATTTTTAAAACTTTTTTAATATTATATCTATTATAATAACTAATATAAATTTTGAAATTTTGAAAATTAGTGAGGTGGTTAAAGAATTAGATTATTAATAAAAAAAAGTCATGGTTCAATTTTTTTAAAAGCATTATTATTATTATTCTTTTATTATAATCTGAATTATATAAATTATAATAAATGTTTTTAGAATTAGACCAATAAACGAATCAATCAAATCGTCGATTTGCTTGTCCAACCAATTCGATTGAAAAAATCATAAAAAAAACTCATAAAAATATTAAAAACAAAAAACCTAGACTGATATCATTCTCCAGACCAGTATCCCAGCTGATTCTTGTTCCAACTGATTGATCTTGTTCAAACATCATTGACTAGAACTATATATTATAATATTTTTATACCATATAAAACTCTAGTTTTACAACCACATGCTTATTATAAAAAAAAAGTATATATAATTATAAATCAAGAGTCCAAAAAACAAGTAGGAAAACAATAAATTTAATATCGATTCAGATAAATAAAATTTACGAGTCTTCAAAAATATCACCAAAAATGCAAAATGTCAATATATACCAAAAAAAAATCACATAAAAACTATTTATATAGTTGTGGTTTTACTTGTCATGATATAAAAAAGAACATCATAAAAAATTTTACATTTGTGAGATTTTAAGACATCACGAAATATGCTCAACTGTCACGTTTTAAAAATGTCACTGACAATTACCCAAAACGTCACTAAAAGTTCATTTATCGTGACAATTTTTTTTACTTCATCTTTTCGCACAAAAAAAAGTCATTGAAAATATCTACCTTTAAGTTTAAAATCACGAAAAAAAATTTCGTGAAATGTCAAATTTATTGCAATGTGTGTAAATCAAGTGAGTACTTAGCTCAAATTTAAATGATAGATTTAAAGGGATTCACGTTCATTTCAAAAGAAGGTATATAGGAGAAGAAAAGATGAGATAAAAGGGGGTATTTTGGTGTGTTACGTCGCCGGAGACAAAACAATAAACGACGAGGATGATGGAGAAAGGAGTGGCGGGTAGAGGTTTTAATTACATTATTCTGCTGTTGAGAAAATTGGTACGGGAAAGGGATGAAATTTAAGACGTGTTGCTGAGTAAGGTTAAGATGTTAGTTAAAAACGAGTTAAGATTGCATGCATTTATATTTGATTACATGAAGTAAAAATTATAGTGCTGTTTAGTACATTTGCCTCATAAGATTTCAGTATTTAGTATATTAGAAAAGTATTAATTAAGCACTTTACTAGAAATATGATACTCAATTTTGAAATTGTCCCATCAAATAATTTTTTTTTTAATTTTAACATTTTTAATGATGTTTATTATTAACAAAAGTTAGCTTATTGTTAACATTTTTAGTGACATTTATTATTAGCAAACAAGTAATTTAATATATCTATTTTTAATATTATTTATTTATTTTAAATAAATAAAAATTAAATAATTTTTATAATTTTATGGTGAAAAAATGTCACACTCCCAAAAAGTTAATAGTTTGGTGGATATCAAATAAGAATCACTCTTCTACCAATTAAATTTTCAAAAAATTAAATTATAATTTTATTTATTAATTGATTTATCTTAAGAAATTATTTTTGAAGGCAACTCTTTTAATTCTTTCATCCAAATTTTTAATTGTTTATTTTTAGTTATTTTATTATTTACTAACACTTTATCGAACCAACTTGATGAATAGAAAGATTGAAACAATTGCAAGTCACTTTATAACCATCATTTAGCTCATCCGAGTTCGACTCGAAATTTGGAAATTAAATATCTATTTTTAAGTTCGAATTTAGTTAAACTGTACATATTCAAGATCAAGCTTGATTTAATAATTAAGTTGAATTAATAATATATATTAAAGGTAATAAAGTAATTTAATAATATAAAATATTTAACATATATACACTAAAAATGGAAAGCTTGATAAGGCTGGTAAGACATTGGACCGAATATTACTAGGCTTAAATTTGACTCTACCGATGGCTTAAGTTTAATTTGGTAATTGCAGAATCAAATTTATTTATTTTTCAATTAAACTCAAATAGTTTGGAGGTATTAATGACTTGGTTGGAGTCTCCCTAACATAGCTACAACTCGATATCGAAAGATTAATCGACAGCAATTTTAGAAAGGAAAAGGTCGACGAAGCGACAGGTAGTTGATGAAGCAGTCGACGACGATAACTCCGTTATTTGTTTCCACCACGACACCATAGACAACTTGCAGTTTTTCCATGGGGACACTATTCTCATCAAGGTACAATGAGTTACTATTATATATATTTATTTAAATTATTAAGTTTCAAAGCTTTTTAATTAATTTTACATCAAGCCTGCTTTGTAGTTTTAGAATATTGCGGTAATAGTTAGATTTTATGGAATAAAGTGATGTTAGTTGAAAAGTTTGAATGTTATCTCCGGTTGATGGTGGGATTTGGTTTCTTGTAGGGAAAGAAACAAAGGATACCATTTGCATTGCTCATGGTGATGAGACACGCGATTTATAAAAAATTCGAATGAATAAAATTGTTCGGTCGAATCTGAGAGTTCGACTTGGAGATGTCGTATCTGTACATCTATGCGCTGATATTCCGTACGCAAGCCGTATTCACATCCTTCCCATCGACGATACTGTTGAAGGGTTTCGGGGAATCTATTTCATACATACTTGAAGCGTAAGTTTTAAATCTGCTCCCTGCACATATGATTGCCGTTCTTGTATTATATATTTGTATCATTAGTTTGTAGTTTGCAGCTTATTTGTCGGATTGTTACCGTCCTCTTTGGAAAGGAGACCTATTCCAGGTTCGAGGAGGGATGAGGAGTGTCGAGTTTAAGGTTATGGAGACCGACCCAGCAGAGTATTGTGTTGTTGCAGCAGGTACCGAATTTTTTTGCGAGGGGGAACCTGTTAGAAGAGAAGATGAGGATAGATTGGATAAAGTTAGTTATGATGATGTAGGTGGCATTAGGAAGCAAATGATTCAGATTCGTGAGTGCAATTGGTGGAATTGCCATTAAGGCATCCTCAACTTTTCAAATCAATCGGTGTTAAGCCACCTAAAGGGATTCTGCTTTATTGTCCTCCGGGTTCTGGCAAGACCTTAATAGCCAGAGCAGTTGCTAATGAAACCGGAGCTTTCTTCTTCTGCATTAATGGACCAGAAATTATGTCCAAAATGGCTGGAGAGAGTGACAGCAACCTTAGGAAGGCTTTTGAAGAAGCTGAGAAGAATGCTCCATCTATCATGTTTATGGATGAGATTGATTCGATTGCTCCTAAGCGTGAGAAGACCAATGTGAAGTCGAGAGAAGGACCGTTTCGCAGCTTTTGACTCTCATGGGTGGATTGAAATCAAGGGCTCATGCGATTGTTATTGGGGCTACTAATCGTCCAAATAGCATCGATCCTGCTTTGAGAAGATTGGGCAGGTTTGAAAAGGAGATAGAGATTGGTGTTCCGGATGAAGTCGGTCGTCTTGAAGTGCTTCGCATCCATACCCAGAACATGAAGCTTTCCGATAAGGTTGATCTAGAACGGATTGCAAAAGACACTGATGCTAATGTCGGTCCGACCTTGCTGCTTTATGCATGGAAGCTGAGCTGCAATGCATCAGAGAGAAGATGGATGTGATTGACTTGGAGGATGATTCCTTTGATGCCGACATACTTAACTCAATGGCGGTTACAAACGAGCATTTCCAAACTGCCCATGGACCTAGCAATCCCTCTGCTCTGCGTGAAACAGTAAGTGATTTACTTTCATTTGAAATTAAATTGGGTGCTTGATTTGGTGACTCAGGTCGTTGAAGTGCCTAATGTGAGCTGGGAGGATATTGGAGGCTTTGAGAATGTTAAACGAGAACTTCAAGAGGTGTTTATCATTATTTCATCACTTTGTAGCCTCAACTATTTTTTTTTATAAAATTTGCTTTCAAGCTTGTTGCTAACACTTGTATTTGTGTGTTTCTGTTTGTTGTGGCAGACGGTGCAATATCCAGTGGAGCACCTGGAGAAGTTCGAGAAATTCGGTATGTCACCTTCAAAAGGGGTCCTTTTCTACGGTCCTCTCGGATGTGGTATAACTCTCCTCGCAAAGGCTATTGCGAATGAATGCCAAGCAAACTTCATCAGTGTCAAAGGCCCTGAACTGCTCACTATGTGGTTCGGTGAGAGCGAAGCCAATGTTCGAGAAATATTCGACAAGGCCAGACAGTCTGCATCTTGTGTCCTTTTCTTTTATGAGCTCGATTCAATTGCTATACAGTTATTTTATTTGCTCCATCAATGACTTCAATCTTATATGCATATGTTTTGGGGGTATTTTAACTCATCTGATGACATTATGTAATCGGTGCAGAGAGGAAGCAGTGTTGGGGGTATTTTAACTCATCTGAAATGGATGGCAAGTCAGCCAAAAAGACTGTATTTATCATCCGCGCCACCAACAGACCCGACATTATAGACCCGGCACTTTTGCGGCCTGGAAGGCTTGACCAGTTAATCTATATTCCTCTCCCTGACGAGGAATCACGTCATCAAATCTTCAAGGCTTGTTTGAGAAAATCACCCGTCTCTAAAGATGTTGATTTGAGTGCACTGGCTACTTACACCCAAGGTTTTAGCGGGGCTGATATTACTGAGATTTGCCAACGAGCATGCAAATATGCCATCAGAGAGAACATTGAGAAGGTACACTTTGCTGCCTGTAGTTTCATTATAAATGGTTATAGAAAGATCGAGCTGTATTTGATATGCATGTTTTAAGATGCTCGGGGGATGTCAATAACTTCATAACTAAAAATTAAATCAAAATGGAACTATTTGCAGGACATATAGAAGGAAAGGAGAAGAAGAGAGGATCGTGAGGCAATCGATGAGGAAGAGATTGCAAAAATCAAGGCTGCACATTTCGAGGAGTCCATGAAGTCCGCTCGAAGGAGTGTTACCGATGCCGATATCCGAAAATACCTGTCATTTGCTCAGGCATTGTAGCAGTCGAGAGGTTTCGGATCCGAATTCAAGTTTTCAACATCCGCAACTGCTGCTGGGGGTGACCAAGACGATTTGTATAACTAGGATTATGTTACCCAGCTTATATTTTCTCTTAGGATTTATTTACTAGTACTAGTTTTTATAGATTTGGGCCATTAACTTGCTAACTACATGACATGGTTTTTGAGGATGGTGTGACCCTATGGGCTTGTGTATCATTGATCTATTAATATGATTATACAAGTTTTTCTTATTTCTTAGCACTTAAATCTTTTTTTTTTCTTTTTAAATCTCATTATGGATTTTCTTATTATATTTGTGCCTTTTTTTATACAATATCTAGAACTATTCATAGCCTCTCCCTGATTCTTAAATAGAAGAATAATACGCTTCAGCGCACTCGAATCCACAACCTCTTGCACTGATAATAATACCGATACCAATCAAGTTAAGACTCAAATCAACAATTTAACACCTAATTCTAAGTAAAACCTGGCATACATATTATTATAGGCCAAAGTTCTATTCATTCTACTTGCAATAACATCCTCATCTTATCAATCATGTTCTTAATTTGCTTAACCTCAATGTTGATCATGCTTGGCGTATGATATTTCAACTTATATTTTTTTTATGAGCTTAAAATACCCGTAAGTTTCTTGTATTTTTCATAAATTTGAAATTTATTTTTTTTTACTTTTGTTAAATTTGTTGGTGTGACATTTTGGAATTAAAAAGATCTACTCACTCCATAGCCATGTAATTAAAAAAAAGATGTTGTAATGAACTTAAATTTAGCAACAACAAAAAAAAATAACAATATTAGCAGTTGGACTCGAAATTTGAAATCTAAAAGAGTAGAGAAACTAAATTTCAAATTTTCGAAAAGTATATGGACTTATGACATATTTTAACCTTTTTATGATATATTTTCTCTCTAATATGTTTTATGCTTAATCTTTAAATGAATAATATTTAACGCACACTCATATTATCAACAAGCAAAAGATAAAAATTTGATGAATCTTTATAGTACAATAATGATTCGAATCAAAATTATTCTTGAAAAAGATAAACACTCAATCGATAGATCACGATTTTAGATTAAAAATACTGTCTTACGATTATTATTCAAATTTGGCAACGCCTGCCAATGTAACAACTTAACTGAAAATGTTGAAAAACTTAAGTCCTAAAATAAAGATTTTCTTAAGGTTGAATTCTGTAATTTTTTAAAAAATATTCTGTAACTACATTAAATTTCGAGGAAGCCAAGCATTTTCAAAACTGCTTTTTCCATTTGCAATATTGAAATTCGAGATCTTATTTAAAAATATTAAAATTTGTAACACTTATTCAACTTCATCTGACACACCATCGTGGAAAAGTTGGAAATTGCAAGTAGAAAGTAGTTTTTCTTTCGTTCTTCTCTTCCTGCGAACTTGGGTTCATCAAATACGTAGTCCACACTATAATTCAAAGTTCTCAAGATAATAATCTCACCTGCTATTGCCCATTTCCATTTCCTTCACTTTTATGTAAACCTATCGGATTGATTTTGATTCAAGTTATTATAAATCTGGGTTGGTTTAAATTTTAAAATTTTTGTGTTAGGATTATTTCAAGTTTGAATATTTTAAGTTTAAATTATTTTGAGTTTGAGATATTCGGGTTTTCTTTTTATCGAATTATTTCAATTTCAGATTAAGTTAGATTATTTATTCAACTTATCTTTGGTCTGGATCATTTGAGTTTAAGTATCTTTATTCAAGTTATCCCAATTAAATTTTCGAATTATAATTGAAATATCTACTTCTATTATAATACTTATTTATTAGTGTTGGACATTCGACTTTAATAAGAATTAGAGAAACAGTAAAATATCTAAACTTAGATATAAAATAATACATATATGACACTCGAGCTAACTTAAGTGCTTAAATTTTTAAGACTTTAAATTTGATCAATATTGCCAAAATTTCATTAAGTCTCAAAATACATATAACTTTATTCATGAACGGAATGACTCGCCCAACTTAACTCAACCCGAATTTAGGTAAAGATTTATAAATACCAGTTGAAATGATTGTATGATTTGAATTTTATTACATTTGAAGTTAAAGAGAGAGAATTTTATTACAATGCTAGCCGGAGTAGTCAGAAGTTAATAGCTTCGGCTCCGACATGGGCAAGATTGTTTGGAAACAATGGCTCGACGTTGACAAGCAGACAACGGGCGGCAAAAGGAGGAGCATTGAGGGGACTAAGCAAAGGGTGTTTGGTGGGTTTTGAAATGGTAACAAGTATGGCTGATATCTTTCAAATTGAAGTTTGAACTATCCTGGAAGGCTTGAAGATAGCATGGTTGAGGGGGAAAGCAACAGTGCCCTGTTTGATTGATATTATTAGGAATGGCTTTGCAACAAACAGTAATACAGTGGAAGTTCAACTGATTCATGAGTGGTGCAATAGAGAATGTCAAGTTGAGCTTCGACATATCTTGAGAGAAAGTAACAATGTTGCTGATTGCTTCGCAAAGGAGACATGAAGTAAAATGAATCAATTGGCTGTAGTCGTTAATGCTCCGTCGCATGTAAAAACTTTTAGAGGAAGATATTGACAGTTGAATGCAAATAACGTAGTTTAGACTCTAACTTTATTAACATTTAGTCAAAATCCTCTATTTAAAAATTGAAAAGAGGGTGGTAGATAGAGTGGAAGTACTTGACTTTTTGAAATATTGCAACCATTGGATTGCTTTATTCAAAGATTACTGGGATTGAGAATCTACTGAGTTGCTCACCTACTCTTATAATTTTCAATGCCCTTTCCATATGAAGCAAATAATTTTAGTTTCTAAGCAAAATTTAAATCTCACACGTTAAATTGATTTATTCTTAATTTTTTTATATCTATTTAATAAGAATTTATTTATTTTTTAAAAAAATTAAACATATCAAGATAACAGGGTCTCGTTTAATAATCCGTTTAAAAAAATAAAACAACTTAAAATTAATATTTTCAATTATTTATTTTTTAAAACATTCGTGGAAAAAATTACATACAATTTTTTTATAATAATGTGAAAACTAATTTGATATTGTTTAAAAAATGGTCACTCAATGTTTTTGGTCATCTAACTATCTTGAGTTTTTTGGTGTTTCTTTTTTTACCCTAACTAGTAGGTGAATAAAAAAGATAAAATTGAATATATGGGTGACCATTTTGTAACCTTTCATAGTTTGATGATTAAAAAAGAAATTTACTAATAATTGGATAGTCATTTTATAACTTTTCATAATTGGATGACTAAAAAAGAAAAGACCATAATTGAGTGACCTCTAACATAATTTACCTAATAATTGGTATTTGCTAGTTTTAAATAAAAATATTCCCACACTAATTAGCTGCATGAAACTTGCATTATGGCACTGGTAGAATACACCCTGCATATATATATATATATATATATATATATGCTCTGAGGTACTAAAATAGATGAATTAATTATTGTGCAAAACGGAAGAGTAAAGAATTTGGGCATGTGTACAGCAAAAAAGAAACTGTACCTTTCATTTAAACAAACTGTACTTATAGCTTATCATATGTTTTGGTCAACTTCTCCTGCAATTTTGGGAAATACCTAATATAATAATACAATTAAAAATAGTGGTTTTCGTCTCTCAAGTTATCTTTCCTTTTTTCATGGGCCTAATTCTAGTTTTAGTCATGCAAAGTTTTGAGAATTTAATTTAATTTTTTACTTTTTAAAGCAAACTTTAATTTAGCATAATCGAGTCCTTTT
The DNA here is from genome assembly GCF_007990345.1 of Gossypium hirsutum. NCBI lineage: Eukaryota > Viridiplantae > Streptophyta > Magnoliopsida > Malvales > Malvaceae > Gossypium > Gossypium hirsutum. The sequence goes on along the minus strand of NC_053439.1, from coordinate 49,625,632 downwards.
ATTTTTTCTAATAGGTTTAAATTGATGATACTATTAGTTCTCGTTGATAAAGGGATGAAATAGATTATTATTATTATTACTATTATTCGGACACACAATCAATGTCACATGATAATTTAGTCAATTATGTTCAACTAATAATAAATTCACTTGTAATAAGGGTTTGAGTCCAATTTTGCATGGTTTTTGTTCTCAAGCATCCTGATGAGGCACTCTTATTTTATTAACCTACTGTCTCTTCAAGTTTTGAACTTTTGAGAGAGTGACAAATGATATGTCACAATCTTCTCCTAACAAAGTTACCTCCTTCAACAACATATCGAATACTTAAACTTACAATATTAAAAAAAAAACCTTTAATAGTACTATAAAAATAAAGGGACTAAAATCACAATTAGACCATATCCCATCAGTCTAACTATTGCATGAACGATAACGCAAAGGAACCAGATTTTCAACGCAGATATGAATCTATATTCTTCATTAGCAATCAAAGTACAAATTAAGAAAAAAACTTGAAAAAGCCAAATTTCCACACCTAGTAAGTAATCTCATGCTTTGCATAGCTTACAAGCTAATTAACTTGTATGGTATGGATTGAGTTTATTTTCGGTTTAAATTCATATTTAGATTTAAATGGATCGAGGGTAAGTTTGGATGGGCAATTCGATATGGTGAATTTAGTTTACTTTTTATCTCTCGTTACAATATTTAATCTTACTACTACTGTTATTTTTACACTAAGGTAAACGCATGGTCTATCCAATCCCACCCAGACTATTTGTGAATAAATCAGGTTTGGATCCAGGTAGAACCACTCTAACCTCTATATCCTTCTTTAGCAATTAAAGCACAAATAAATGAAAAAAAAACTGAAAAAGCCAATTTTCATACCTAATAAATCATCTCATGCTATGGATAATTTTACAAGGTGAAAAAACTAATAGGAGAGGAAATTAAGACAGCAGCTCTCAAATAACCTCAGTTTTTAGTAGCTAATTATACATCGATTTAAACTGATCATATGCATATTAAACATGAACCGGCGTAGAATTCGGCGGAGTCGGTGCCGATAAAACCACATTACCGACCCGTTTTCCACGTTCGGATCTGCTATTTTCAGCAAACTTTACGCTTCCTTCATGCAAACCCTTCGTTTTCTCATCTTCACTCCATTCTTTCATGTAGTAATATTCTTCGGTTGATTTTACAGGGTCTTTTGATGGCGGAAGGAACATGCTTCCCCATTGTGGGAAATGCAAGAACGCTACGGGTATGGTGCAAATGACAGCCGTTGCACCCATCAACGAAAGGCCGGTGGCCGTGGAGAATCTGGAGCTGGAGAAAAACACTAGCTGCGTCAAACCCGAACCAAAGTTCCCGCCGGCGCCGGTGAGGCCCGATATGAGTCCCAACGACCGCCGCGAGACGAATGGGACGACACCGAAGGTCGCACCGCATGCGGCTTGGGTCCCGAGCGAGAAAAGGATCATTGCTAAGATGGCGATGGGGAGTGAGTCGGCTCGGCCGAGCCAGATACAGAAGGCAGCTCCTAGGGTTTGGAAGAACCAGAGGGTCCATAGCCTGCCTCTCATACCGAACAATCTTGCGGCTTTATCGGAGGCGTAGCCACCGAAGGGACGAGCAAAGAAGTTGGCCATGCCGAAGCTTGCTGCTATAGTCCCGGCCGTGTGGATTTTAAGGTTAAATCTGTCGTAAAAATATCCTGAGATGACATTATTAATAGTCAATTCAATGCCCATTGAGAAGCCATAAAGGAGGAAAAAGATCCATGTTCTATAGTTGGTGACGGCATGTCGAAAAACCTAAAAAGAAAAAACGAAAAACAGGTCAGCACCATATGTAAGAATAACGAGTACGGGTTTTTATTTTGTTGGATTAAGGACTTTACCTTGGAGAACTTGTCTTTGGAAACTTCACCACTCTTTTGAAGGGCAGCAAGGTTACCATCAGGCAAGTCTTGGCCAAGGGTTAGAACCAAGATGCCCATAATGACATGGAACCAGCCAGGGATGAAAAAGGCAATCCTCCAGGCAGTGAAAGGGGTTGCACCAGCTAGCTGGATTAATTGAAAAGCTAAGGGCATCAACAGTTGAGTCACACCACCGCCCATGTCACCCCATCCACCAGCACACCCATTCACAAGCCCTATGATCTTCCCATTGAACATTATGGTGGTCCAGTACTGACACGACACAAAAGTGGCGAGCGCGAAACCGATCATGAATCGGACCGCCAAGTACCCCTGCGCATCGGCAACGAAGGACATGCAGAAAACGGTGGGGGCCGATAACAATAGGAGAAAGGCAGTGCCGTATCTTGCACCAATTAGGTCACAAACAGCACCCATAACCAGCCTGGAAAGTATACTCCCAGAAACTGAAGCAACCCCAGCATTCCCAATATCTGCTTGTTTCAAATCCAGGTTATCTCGGATGATGGGAACCAAGGGTGCTGCAGCGAAGGTGGAGATGAAACAAGTGAAAAAGGAGATCCAAGCAAGGTGAAACGTTCTCATGTGAGGCTTAGCAAATGAAAAGACTTTGAAAGTTGTGGCTCTATGCTCTGAATCAACGGGCAAAGCAAATTTCGCCATGGTGCTATCAGTTGGGGCACTTGGTGATGCCGCAACTGAGAAGGCAAATGTTTGCTCTCTACCCGTTACTCCATGCATTGAAGTCCCCATGGAACCTTCATTTTCAGCCATTTTTTTCTTGATTCTCTGTTATGTAAAGAAAACAAGAAAGTTGCTTGGTTTAATGTATCGGGGGAGGAGAAGATATGGGTATTTATAATTGAGCTAAGGCAAGGAACTTGCACAGGGTGTGGTATTGGTTGATTATAAAAATGCACTTGAAAGAAAAAACAATTAAATAAATTATTAAAAGAACTTTTGAATAAAATTGACTATATAAATCTTTTTTTTTTCTATAGAAAATAAATAATGCTTGAAAATTGAAATATTATAAGGTATTAGAGGAGCATTATTGGTCTCCTACGTACCCCTAGCCATGACCAACCATATCCAAGTTTTTACCTTGAAGTAATTGGTTGCTCGAGAAGTAAAATTAAAAACTCAAGTTTGGACAAATTTTTTTAAGATTGAATGGACTCCATTTATTTTTAATTTAGATATTAAAATATATTAAAAATAATAAGATAATATACAAAATAAAAAATATTAAATAATTTAAAAATAAAAATTAATTACAATTATTAAACATAAATAAATATAAAAACATCAAAATTCTTAAACTTAAAAAATTCAAAATTCGAAACTGAAATTAAAAAGGTATTTAAAAATATTTATTTGTAAATCCTTTAATAATTTTTTTATTCTACATTATTAATAATATAACTGAGGATGAAGAAACCTACAAACCGTGAATGCATCATACATTAATTCTTAAAAATATTGGTTCTTTATGATTTGATTTTGTCGTTGATCGACTTTCAAATCAACTTGCGAATGGCTTAGTTGAGCACCCATTTTTGCTCGAAAATGGTCCGTGCATATGAAAAGTCAAATATCCAGCAGTTATGACCTTATAATAAATTTAATTCTGATTCTTGATCTTTTAGCTATTGCAACATCGCTCTTCCTGAATTTATCTCACGTAAATATTAGTTGGATGATAGTATTATAATAATTTAGAAGATAATATGTTTTTTAATTTAATTAATTTAGGGTTTAAAAGTAATGAAAGTTAAAAGGATTTTTTTAGATTTCAATCTTATATTTGAGTAATTTAAACTAAAAGTTAAATAACATAATTTTTTTCAAAAAATTGAAGACAACGAAACGCAATGAGAAAAGGGTAAAGATAAAAAAGAACACAAAAATTAGGTACTAAGACTTTTGTATTTAAATGTGATCATGGTAAATCTCATTTATTCAAAAATTACTATTTTATAATACACAAAATACATAATTAAATTACTAAAAATTTTATAATTAAAGCTTTTATAAATTATTTTTGTATCTTCTATATATATGTTTTATGGTTCATGTTCGATATTTGTGACTCTCCCTCTCAATAATGTCGTCTTCAAAGTTCAAACTTACATTTTCTCCTTAAGAGTGTAATGTACCTTACTAGTGTATCAAACACTTGTTGGTAAAACTTTTATAAAATATTTAATTGTAATTTGATTATTTATTTTTATTATTAAATTTGATTTAAAGCCAGTCTCGATTCTAATTTTTTGAATTTAAGTTTTATCAAGTTTAGGGATTAAACCTTTTTGACTTCGAGTTTTTAATTTTTTATCAAATCAAAACTTAAATAAGTTAAGCTTTTTAAAGTCAGACTTAGGATCATTTATTCATATTATGTGGAGGCTTTTTGCTTTCTCTTATTTTTTTTTCAGGTGATTTTATATTATTAATTTCTTAAGATATTCCTTTTGGGTTTGTGTTATTTAAATGGATTTATGGGTTAATTATGATGTATTCAAACTACTATTCATATTCTAAATTAATTTTCAAATTTCAAAGTGTTTTAATTATGTAAAGAGTTCTTTTTGTATAAAGAATAAGTGTTATAGATGAGTGAATAGAATGTACCGAGAGAAGGCAGAGAGGAAGATTGAAACAGACCATGTAACACTGAACACAACAAGTGGTGATTTGTAAGGTGGAAGAAAGTTGTGTGTGGTTGAAGAAAAGGTTGAGCAAGGAAATAAATTGAGAGGCATTAGAGAGAATTGGGAGAATCCAATTGCCAAGAGTGCCAAAAATCCTTTCACTAATTGTGAAAGACTCTTATTTATAGCGTCTAAAGAATGAGGGTAACAAAGTTAACATTAAATAGGAATAAAGAGTGAGATTTCAATTACAAAGGCATTGATATTTTTTTTTATCATAAAGATTTTAAGTTATAATGATAATGGGAATGATAAATAGTGAGTAAAAGTTCACTATTTTTCTGAAAGAAAAAAGGAGAATCACTCAATGTTACACGAAAAGTTAATAGGAAACTTCTTAACTACCTTTCTAACCCACTAAGCTAAGCTCTCTAGAACGTCTCAAGAGTGAAGAACCTTGCCATATTATAGGGCTATTTCTACCTCTACTTTGGTGAAATGATACCTTATAAAACATCTTCCACAGAACATCTCTTGATATGCAAGGTGAGGAATGTTTCTGAATAAGGGTTATTTTGATTTATTCCAAATGTGAGTTATTCTCAACTTATAGTTATTTTGAACATGAGTTGTTCTATGATAATGCTTTTTTGAAGAGCTTGTTTTGAAATAATGGCTCTTCTTTAAAACACATTTTTTTCAAAAGAATAGAAGTTGTTCCAAACAATAATTATTTTGAACATGGTTATTCTTGAAACATAATTGTTTTAAACAAGAGCTACTCTAAATCTTAGTCTTAACATAAGCTATTCTCAAATGACAACGACACTAAATGATAGTTGTTCTAAACTGAAGCCTTGGATTGAGCATAGTTATCTATGGCATAGCTATTCTCAAATAACGGTTGTTCTGAACAAAATCTATTTTGAACAATAATTGTTATTTTGGAATTGATATTAAGTGAAGCAACGATGCTACTTATTTTAAGCTTGGTAGTATAATTTCCTGAAATAGTAACCAAAATTAAGTATCTACAAGTTATCAAAGTATCAATATCGTATCAATCATGTCTTTCTATCCGCCTAGCTAATAGTTTGGCCATGGGCTTTTAACAATCATTAGTTTGCTTTCCAGATCAATTATTGGACAACAAAGATCCATTACAGGTACCTTTATTTTGTGTGAATTTTTGGAATCAAATTCATGATTTATCAAATGATCTGATGTCGGAAGTGATGGCCACACAATTTGGAAATTTCATTGGTCATTTTCTGGAATATGGTGTTGTTGGGATCTAGTGCCCTTAGTACAGTAATATCGTCAAATGTACTTGTAATTTTTCGAATAAATTGGCGTAAATAAAATTTTCATTTACATTAAATTAATTTGTATAATTTTCTCAACAATTTTTCCACGCAAAACAAAATGTGAATTAAATATTAGCTTATTGATTATCTAACATTTAACTAATATTAAGTTGCATTGTATGGCTGGATAACAATGCAAGAAGACAAATTATATTACTAGATAATTTAAATGATCCATAGTCTAATAAAAATTGAGCAAATCAATTAAAAATATTATATTGTCTATCAAGTCTAGTTCGGAGGATACTTTGTCTTGAGTGTCGAAGCAGATGACTTACATAGAGACATAGATGTGAATTGACAGTACATCAGACATAATCTAAGTAAAATAAATCCTAAATTCGTTTACAGATTTATTCACTTGTCACGTTCATGGTGTGGCTTACCTCAATCTTGAGTAAGTGATGGACTATGTGTGCGTGACTCGCATACTTTAATGTATTAAAATCTTGAGTTTAATTGTTAATAGAGCTGAAAGCTGGTACATTGGATATAAGACTTACGAATGACATAGCTTCACCTACAATAGTGGAACTATTAGGATCTAGCACCCTAAGTTTAATTAGTTTATTTTTCATTTGTACTTGTAATTTTTCGAACAAATTGGTTTAAATAAAATATCATTATTCACATTAATATCGTTTGTATTTATCTTCAACGATTTTTGCATACAAAATAAAATGTAAACAAATATTGACTTACTGAATACCTAATGTTTAAGTAGTACTAAGTTACCCATCAACTAGCTACAAGAGGGTTTCAATTTAATGAGAACAAGTTTTGGATTGAAGAGCTACTTGATTTCGTTGAGATAGTAGCAGCTGCTGGAAAAAAAATAGATTTTTGGAAGCTTTGAGGCATATTCTCAATTAGTAAAGGTGAAGATTTGGATCATAAAATTATGGTTTTATATTCTACCCTATGAGACCTTTACAACGGTACATCATTTGCTCAAAATGGTTGAGTGATGAATGAGAAATTGATGCTCAAAGTAAGCCACTTGTGAATTATGTTGAGGAAAATGGAAAGCTTAGTCCCACATTGGTTAGATATGAAGTGTGGAATATGTTTATATATATGAACCAACTTAATGGTTATGGAATGACTAAACTAATGCTCTTCTTTGTACGCAAGAGGGGTGCAAATCCAAACCTGTTGGGGGGTTAGGGGTGCATCTGCACGACATGGGCAATGCGAAATGTTCGGACCGGTCGGGCCCTTCTATGCTTGTGAATATTAAAGGTTAGTAGCTCCCTTAATTCACGGACGTTATATTATCTATGCAAAGTCGGAAGCACCACTAGCTTTGTCACTATCAAGAGTTTCAATTAATTCTATAGGAGCTGCAGCCAACACATTTACCTCCTCCATATCAGTAGCAACCATCTTGGCAATCCGATCTGCAACATGATTAGCCTCCCTAGGAATATGTCTTACCACCCAATGCTCTGTCATCTGTAGCAGATGCAAAATTCGTCTGACCAGAGCTAAAACTAAGTTAGCTACAATTTTCCTCTAGATTGTATGAACTACCCTGAGGCTATCAGTTTGAATCAAAATCCTATCGAAACCTTGCTCTTGTAAAAGTGTCAGGTCATTCAAGATACCCCATAACTCAGCATCAAAGATTGAACACTTCCCCAATGAATGATTAAAATCCATAATCCATTCCCCTAGATGATTTCTCACCACTAAGATACCCCATAACTCAGCATCAAAGATTGAACACTTCCCCAATGAATGATTAAAATCCATAATCCATTCCCCTAGATGATTTCTCACCACTCTCCCTGCGGACGCAAAACCTAGATTCAAATTAACTGTCCCATCAATATGCAAGTGAACTTAATTATCTAATAAAGAATTTCTCCAATTTGTGGTGATACTTTTATTATTATTTGATATTTAATAATATTAACGCAATTGTGAATGTTTTTTTCTCACGATGTTTTGAAATATTATGTCTATCAACTAATGATTATAGATTAAATATAGATTATTAACATTGATAAGGGACTAAGTGAGAAAGTGAAAATTATTTGAACCTCATGTGATGGCTTGATGGTCAAGGGTGTTCACTGCCCCATGTGTGGCCTGGGTTTGAGTCGCACTAGTTGCATTTGTTGTTTAGGTTTTGCCCTATTATTATAATTCACCGAAAAAAGTAAAAATTATTTAATAGACGATGAGATACTATTATAATATCTATATTTTAAATTTATATTTATTTTTCATTTTTTTTGAAATTTCCTTAAATTATTATTAGTTACAAGAAACCGATCTAATTTTCGGTTCGATTTTTCAATTATAGTGCATATTAAACTAAAAATAGTATTAATATTTAATGCATTGATAATTTATTTAATTTATTTACATCAAATTTTTAAAAATCAAAACAATTAAGATCGAAGAGTAGAAAGTATGGATCTTCAACATGTCTATCTTTTAAAGATTGTACAAACAAAAAATTTTAATATTGTACAATTAGTTTAATTATGATTTTAAATTTTTATAATTTTTTACACAAAGTTTACTTTTATCTGCAACTCTTTTTGTCTTTAAATTATAATTTTTATAATTTTATAATTTTAATTGGTTATAACTATATATATATTTATATTAGTTTTGGTTACTAATATCAAACTACCATTTTTTTTACCATTCATAGTTAATTAATTAGTTATGTAATTTTATTTTCACAAACTAGTAAAACTTGCTTAATATTTTGTTAATACTTTTTTTAATTTATAAATATTTTTTTTGTGTTTATTTTAATTTCTTCATACACAGCCATAATTTTCACAAACACAATAAAATTAAATAGCCGTGAGATGTGGTGTGGTACAGTGATAGTTGTTTACTTCATCCCTTAACTATGAGATTAGGGGTTCGGTCTCTAGTCTACCCATGAGAATAAAACATATTTCAATTGCCAGTTGTTTACCTCTTTGGAGAGCACCCACAACGAGAGTATTAATAACTGCTATCGACACATTTATAACCTGAGTGAAAATATTATGTAACAAAGTTCTAAAAAATGATTTAAAAACTTAAATGTGACTTTGATTGAAATCATAAAATTGAAAGAAAATTTTGAGGTCTTAAGTTTAAATTCTATAACGTGTATGTATTTTTAAATTGTATGTAAAAGGATAAAAATCTCCTCAAATTTATTTGTTGTTTTATAAAAATATTGGGCTTTTGAAAATATTTATCTTTCAATTTTGGTCTCAAAATTAATTTTTTTTTATAATCTATTATAGGTTATGATCATATCTATTCTTTTTGACACAATACCTAGAACTACTCATGCATAGGAGGATAATGCGTTTTAGCATACGCGAACCCACATCTTCCTGCATTAACAGCAATATCCATGCCAATCGAATTAAAACTCAATTCATCAACCTAATTTTTCTAAAAAAACGAAACATGAACTCGATTCGAAATCTTTTGAGGTTGTCATCTTGTCTATTTTTCTTGCACAAAATATGTGCATATATATTATACCAAAAAGAAAATGATAGTACACGTCATTATATAGTCATAAAAAAACAAGTCAACGGTCAGATAAAAACAAAACAATAAGTTAAAAGAAAAATTGCGAGATAAATGTGAAGTTAATAAAATAAAATGTGATGAAAATGAAGAAACTAAGCAGACATGTGAGATAATTGAAAAGTCAAACAATAAAGCATTTTCTAATAATATTGCAACAAAAATATTAATGTAAAAACAACTGTGAGGTTAGACTTTTGAAAAACTTGGATTATTCCCAACTACTATGGACTCTCTTACACTGCTTTTCTTTCTATTAATTTTTAAAATGGTGGGTAATAATAATAATAATAATTAAAGAGATATGTACGGCTTTGAATACATCAGCAAGTGTTGAATATGTACTTTCATGTGTACCCTTTGATTTCATCATCAACTTCGGGGAGGCTTCATCGTGTTTCTTCCAAACATCTTTGATCATGCAATCATTTTTGTACAGACTCCAATTTACATCAGCAGTTGGTGTCATGATGTGCCACCCTTCCTCCATTTTGGCATCATTCTATTACAAGGGTCTAAACGCAATTTTACTAATATATTAACATAAAATTTATCAAAATTTAAATGTTTTAGAGAGGTTACACTACCTTTGTATATGTATGTAAGGGCATAATTAGCAGACGCGAATTTAGGGGACTAACAGTGGCCGGCCCTCCTAAAATAATTTTTTTTTTTATTTTGGTCTTTTAAAATTTTAAATTAATAAATGTAAAATTATACTTTAACCCTTTAAAAATGATAAAATTTTAATTTAATTTTGCCGCCCTAAAGAAATTTTCTAGTTTCATCCCTAAAAATCAGGACAGAATCCTTGGTTGAATGGTATAATTTCACTTTGGTGAGTCTATGATATAAATAGTTTAATTTAATCATTTGTCTTTTTTTTAGATGAAAACATTACAATTTTGGTCCCTTCCAGAAGTTAAATTTTTTATTTAAATTATTTTTAATACAAAATGTTTAACTTTCACCTCTCAAATTTTTTGTTTTATCTTCCTTCCTTCATATAATTGGTAGTTTCACATTTAATTTCCTTTTTGTGAAAAAAACCTAACTGATCTAACTTCCCAATACAATCATTCATCAATCCTACTATTCCTATAATTTCCTAAAATATGCTCATAACCTAAGTTACGTTCGCTAGTTTGATCCCAACTTTGTGCTAAGCTATATTGTGCTACCCAGCATAAAGAAATTTTAATGGTTTCTAAAAAGTTCAAGAAAGTCCCTGAAAAATAAAGAGATTTCTATTCTTCCATATTCGCCATACTAACACCCTAAAGAAGGTTGGCCATGGAACCCCGTTCCTTAATCTCCATCCTAAATTTCTCAAATTTGTCCTAATCCATTTCGAGAGACTTCTTGAGAAAATACATCTTAATATGGTAATATGACGTATGCATTTTAATATTTTTTATAGTACGTAAAAGTTGACATCGTGATTGAAAATATACATCTCGAGAAGTAAAAGACTAAGAAATGATGAAACTATAATAAAAGGACTAGATTAGTCAAAAACACATAATGCAGGGACTATCTATAAAATTTAATCATCTCACCAACTCAAGCAAATTTCCTAGATCTTTCCTTGCTGTAAATATATATAATATAACTTCTAGTACACGCATTTTACGCGGAAAGATGAAGGTAAAACCATTTTTAACAATAGGAAAATCGGCCGATTTAAGTTGAATTAATATAATAATATGATCCTAATCCTAACTTCAGAAATAAATAATATGATTGTTAAATTTGAATAATCCAATCTTAAACAATTAATTAAAATATTTAAATTTAAAATTAAATCAAACTCAAAATAATATAAAACCATGGTGGTTACTGCTTACAGTTATGGCGCATCTCACGGTGATGGTGGCGGCCGTACTACCAGCTGACTTAGCCCTGGATAACGCCTAGCATCACGGACACCCGCCGTGGTCTAATAAGTTGTCTATTTTAAAACCTTTTTATCAATTAATATATAAAATAATATGAAAATGATAACAAATTATCATCATATGGACCGTACATTTATTTATGTAACAAACCGTACTAATCACGACTTTTATGTATTTTTAATATTTTCCTTTTCTAATAATGGCGGTCCATTGTCTTCCTTATAAAGCAAAAGCAAGCAAGCCTACGTGCCAATGACTTTGACAATTGAAAACTTTTAATATTGGCCAAATTTTACATACAGTCCCTATACTATACGTTTTTTTATGGATTTAATCATTTATTACAATTTGGCCCTTTCTAATTCCTTCACTTATTGAAATAAAACTAACTCTTTTCTACCCTTATATTATAAGTTATAACCGGACGTCTCTTCAAATTAAGGTACAGTGTCAGCTACTTTGAGCACATTAGTTCTCTGTTTTATCAAGATTACTCTTAGCTTCCATGCATATTCATCACCCTTTGATAGGACTTAATTTTCTTGACTTGAAAAATTTTGGGATTATTTAATTATATATACTTGAATTCTTGTAGTCCCTTTGATAGGACAATTCATCACCCTTGAGGCCTAACGACAAAACTCTATTAGTATTTCGTTAAAAGAATTCCGCCTCACGCGCTCGTCTAAATATCATATTTAGTAGACTCATATAATCTAAAGAAGACATATTGAGAAGAAATTTTAATGACATCAATTAATCTATCACATTTAATAAACTCTCGTCACCTTATCTCGATACTAATACTCAATGGTTGGAGCCCACATTCAACCTTTCTTTCTTCTTTAAATATCTCTTTAATACTATGGTAAAAGTGCATGAAAACAGCCCTCTCCCTCAATGATGTGAACCCCATAAGCAACCCCTATCTTTTGTGTTGAACAATAAGTTTTTCTATGGAACATATAAGTTATTGTTTGAGTGTTTTATGTTAAAACATGTTTATTTTAATTAAAATTTGATTAAATTATGGTTTGAACATTTTAGTTTGTTCAAATTTAAAATTTAGCTTCCGTTTTTTATGGCATAATATGTTCTGAATTTTTTTATATGTCATTAATTAATCCAAATAAATTTAAATAAAATTTAAAATTTATCCAAATAATTAACACCATTATTAAATATTCATGCTAAAATGCTATTCAAACATGAAGAGTTAGAAGGAAAATTTCAACAACACAAAATTCGTAGGCATTTTAATTGAAATAGTTAACTTAAACTAACTAACTAACAACATAAAAACAAAACATCAAATTATGATAAATTAAAATATAGGGATCTACTCTGAAATTTAAGCATATTAGAGATATCAAAACTATAATTTAATATTAAAATTATTTGATGATTTATTGTCTCTGTTTGTCGGTAAAAAAAGTAATGATGGTGAAAGTTTTAAAATAAATTATGATTAGGTTTTTAATGATAAAATCGATTGTGGTATATCCCAAGTCAACAGTGGTTATGAAATTTCTTATTTGATGGCTTTTGGTATATATATTGCTTATGTTGCTGTCTACATTTGTCGTGATTTTTCTTTTTGTCATACGTGAATTTTGATGTTATGGTACGTGATTCGATGCTCAAATTGATATATATATATATGAAAAGGTGATTTAAGTTTTCGACAATTTCTGTGTTTTGTCTTCTTTTTTTTAATTTAAAATCTCATATCTAATTATTTAAATTATTTTATTAAATTTATTAATGTGATATTTAGTATTCATGTAATAAAAGAAATAAACTTTTATGATAATTATATTAACAACTAAATTTGAATTTTTAAATTCAAATTACAATAAAAAATAAGAAAACTAAATTTAAAAATTACAAAGGAACAGCATCTGATAATTGCTAATTTATGAGAATAACAACTTAATTAATAATGTATTTTTGCAGATCATTAATTTAACATGGCCAAGTTGAATTATTTTACTTTTTTTCTCTCTCTTTCTCTCTATATTTTCATGTGCCAAGTTGCTATGGTTAATTATTTTCAGTGAATATGTTTAACATAAAAGAAGAAGAAAAAAATCTCCCATGAATAAAATAATTAATTGTAGAAGTTATTAAGTTTGTTTATGTAAAATTTGAGCGTCGATAATTACAATGAATCACAAAGAAATAGAAGGAAAGAAGACACAAAATTTTATATGAAAACCCTTTCGGGAAAAAACAGTAAAAGAAAATTCACTATATCGAATTCGAATGATACAATAGAAGTATAGACTATGTCTATTTATAGTTTTATAAAACCATATTCTAATCAAAGTCTAATAGAAGTAATGCAGTAAGGTTAAAATACCTTATTCTAATTAAACTTCGATGCAGATTCCACTTGCCCTAGTGGATTCCCTTATCTTGCCACTTGTATTTTATTTTAACAGGAATTTGAATCACACAACTCTAACAGTTTAATAGTTGTTAAATTTGTTTAGAAACTATTGTATTTTACTCTTAAATCGATTATTTTCTCATTCCAATCTATTATTTCCTTATTTAAGTAAATTAGAGATTGTAATGCTCTAACCTAATGCATTTGCTAATTTATTTTGATGTTTTGTCTTATAATTATTTATTTATTTTTTCTACTGCTTTAGCAAACATTTGTTTTGGGGTCAACTTTCTAGAAGTCAGACTAAGTTGATAACTACATGGCATCCTATCCCTTAATTCCTCACTCAAACATGGATTAATGAACCCAAATTAAACAAATATTTTCTAGACTTTTACATCATATTTTAAATAGATTCCTTCTAATCACATTTTGGGTGAGTTGGGTTTAATTTGATCTGAATTTTTTAAATTGTTCTATCAATGTTGTATTTAAATAGGGTTAATTGTATTAAATGTTTTTAAATTAGGACTTAGATTTTAACTTGGTATAAACTTCAAAACATTTTAACTGAGTTATTAAAATATCATTATTGTGTTAATCGGGTTATTCCACCAGTCTAACGTTAACTTGAGTGTTAAATGATAACTTAGATATGATATGGAGCATATTTAAAATAATGCGGTTCAATTTTTAAACATGTGTATGCTTCTTGCATAGACAGTGTAGATCTAACGTGTTCAAAAATTACAATATCATTAAAATTTAAGAGATTTTTTTAACATGTTAGATCCAAATTGCTCATGCGATTGTGTTTTAAATTTGATTTACTTAATACCCAAGCCAACAACTAGGTTGACGGGAGGAATAGATTGATATGCTATTGATAATTTGAGAATTCAATTCGAATGTTTTGAAGTTTGTAGGCTAATTTAGAATATGGGTCATAGTTCAAGGACATCCAATGTAATTAAACCTTATAAATATATAATTTAAAGCGGCTATAGATAAAACCAACGTCCAATGGTCATCTTCAAATTTTGAAAACTTTTCATTATGTGTTTTAATTTTTTTTATGAAAATTTTAATTAGAATCTTTCAAAATATTAATTAAGTCCCTAAAAGTTTTAGAATTTTTAATTAGACCCTAATTTTTTTGAAGGTCTCATCAATTCCCTCCTAATTTTTGAAAACTTTAATTAAACTCTTCGCTTAAAAAAATCTTATTAAGTTCCTAACATTTTTGAAAATTTTAATGACATTTTCTGAAATTTTTGAAAATTTTAAACAACACCTTAAAACTTAGGGCATGTTTGATAAATCATTGAAAATTTTTATTTTCAATCATTTAATTTTTTGTAAATTGTGTTTGATAACCATATCACCTAATGTGGAAAATATTAAATTGATTTTATTTTTCAAAATCTTATTTTTGAAATAAATTATTTCATCATTTTATTAAAATATTAAAATTTTACTTTAATTTTTATCCAAAACTAATCAAAATAAAATAAATAATAAATATTAATAAAATTATTTAGTAAATATTATAATTTAAATGCAGTGCTGATAAAATTCAATATTAAAAATTAAAATTTTCAGTAGTTAATTTTTCAATTTATCTCATCATAATTTAGAAATATACTGCAAAAGCAAAAGCAATTGAATGATTAGCAATCTTAAGCTATTGGGCCTCCTTGAGGAAGAAGTTGGATCTCAAGCTATCCCATGAGCTTTGGGCTTCCCATATGAGTAAGGTAATTTGATGTCATCCAATTCAAATGATTTGTTTTTTTAAAACATAAATTCATTCATTCATTCCATGAATGAAACTATATAATTTAAGGAAAAAAACAAACAAACAGTCGTCGTAGATGGTGAATGATACGTTGACAATTGGTTTTGCCACAACTCAAGTATGACATATCTGGAGTGATTGCAAGCATCTAATACGATAAGAAAATCAGCCTCGGATGGTCCAAATCGGCAAGCAAAATTTGACAAAAGAATCGAACATTCACCAAAATAGAGAGGATGACAACAAAACCATCCCGAAAATCACTTGTAAAGCTAAGATTACATGCATAAACAAGACTAAAAAAACATGCTACAAGAGCATATAAAAAATTCTAAAACTGAAGACTTATTAAACAATGAAAAAACAAACAAAAAACTTAAGACAACACGAGTCCAAATCAATTTGTGAAATCATTTATTATTTTAAAATACTCTCAAACATATTAAAAAGTTTACGAAAACTCACTCACTTTCCAAGAAAAATTAGTGGTGACCGGTGAAGTTTTAGCAAACAATAAACATCATCATTTGTGCATCACAACTTGTGAAGACAACAAAGATACTTATAAAATAGATTTGTAAACTAAAAAAAGAAAAGACATGTGTAATAAATAAAAAGAATAAATAAAGAAATGGTTGATGGGAGGGAAAAAAGGCAGGCAATAACCAACCTGGCACACAATTGGACAAAACAAAAGATATGAAACAAATTGCTTGAACAAAAAGAGAAACTTTTATGGCTTTTCCACTATCACTTTTTCAAATAATTTTTTATTTGGTGCATTTCAATAAATAAATTTATGCATTACAAAAGAAATATTAAAATTAAATTCACTTAATTTTATTTATTAATATATATTATACAATGGTTTAGGTGCACGTAGTTGCACATAAACAACTAGGTTTAACCAACAAAAGATGTATAGGAAGAAAACAGATACAACGTTTCTCATTAGTGAACAAGAAAGATGAATATTTACTTGCAATATTTCATCTTGGGTTGGAGACTAAACATAGGACGGGGTTGTATTAGGCGGTGTCGGTGCGGAAGCCACGCGCTTCCCGCGCTCCGACCGGCTATTCTCGGCGAACTTCAGGCTCGCTGAGTGCATGCCTTTTTTCTTTTCGTCCTCGTTCCACTCCGACGAGTAATAATGTTCCTCGGTTGATCTCGCTACGTCTTTCGACGGCGGAAGGAACATGCTTCCCCATTGCGGGAAATGGACCAAGCTGACGGGCAAGGTGCAAGCCACGATCATGACGCCCATCCACGTGAGACCTGCGGCGGTCGAGAACCTCGACGTTGAGAAGAAAATCAACTGCGTCAAACCGGACCCGAAGTTGCCACCTGCGCCGGTTAGGCCGGAGATGATCCCCAGGGACCGTCGTGAGACGAAGGGGATGATGCCGAATGTGGCACCGCATGCGGCTTGGGCTCCGATGGAGAAGAGGATCATTGCCAAGATAGCAATGGGGAGTGTATTAGCACGGCCTAGCCAGATACAAAAGGCACCTCCGAATGTTTGGAGGATCCATAGGACCCATAGCCGGCCTCTCATGCCGAATAGCTGAGCAGCTTTGTCGGATGCGTAGCCACCAAAGGGACGAGCCACGAGGTTTGCCATACCAAAGGTGGCTGCAATGATACCTGCTGTGTGGAGCTTGAGATTGAACCTGTTGATTGAAATATATTTTATTGTTCTTTATTTTCTTTTAATAATAAAAAAATGTACATATTTGCAAGGTTAAATTCTGGTTTTCGTCCCTGCATCATACTCAATCAGAGGATTTAGTCCATTGATGCGGTTAAAATTCTAAACCCAAATTCTTTTATGTCATTTAAATTAGAGATAAAGTAATATTTAATGTTTAAATTTGACAACTTTTTTACTTGGTCTCTAATTTTTTTCTAGTCCATATTAATCTCGAAATTTGATAACTATGTTTCAACTTGGTTCTTAAACTTAAATTTTGATTAAGTGATGATGTGGCACTAAAATATTATGTCACATCATCACTTGTAATTTTTTTAAAAGTAATTTTTTTAATTTCATGTGTTAACATACATCACCACACATTAATGAAACCTAAGTTTAGAGATCAAATTGAAAATTTTTGACAAGTTCTAGAACTAATGTAGATCAAAAAGGTCTAGGGACCAAATTGAGAAATACTGTCAAGTTTAGGGATAAATATTCTTTTATCCCTTTAAATTAAGATTATTACAATAGTTATTTTCCGCTTATATGCCATTTAAAAAATATATAGTTTAGCCAAATTTGAGTAATTTACATTTTAAGTCACCGAACTTAACATTAACTTTTGTTGAAGTCACAAACTTTTTATTTGATCAAATTATATTATTTAACTTCTATTATTAACAAAATAGATTAGTTATGGCAACTTCGTTAATTAATTTTAAAGTAAAACATTTATTTTTAAATAAAATCAACTTCAAGATTTTCGTGTTGAGACATGTAGGCATTTTGAGAGAACTATTTTTTTTCGTAATAATCACTTAACTGAGTTAATATAAATGTATTAATTTGTTAATAATAGAAGTTCAGTAGGTAATTTGATAAATAATACATGAAAATTAATGTTAAATTAAATGATCTAAATGTAAATTATCCGTCAATTTTTTATGTCATTCAATTATTATGATTTAGACGTTTTTATGGGCTGGATTGAGTTCGAGTCTGGCTTATGATATTTGTAAAGGCTTAACTTACTCGTTTTAGACTTGTCTATATTATTTTTAATTTAATATTTGATTTTTTAGATGGTTTTTTTATTAAAACATTAAAATTAACAACTTAATATATTTTTAATATTTACATAGTATTTATTTTATTATATATTTTATTTTATGTGATATAAATTATATAATATATAAAATAAAATAAAAATATATTACAAAAGTATAAAATGGGTCAAGCTCGGGCCTTCAATGTTGAAGCCCAAACCCGATCCACATTTTAAATTTGCCTTATTTTTTTTGTCGAAACCTACTTCTTAAATCACATGCTTTTATCCGAACCCTCACATATTTTGGAAGACCTTCGAACTTAAATGAATAATCCAAACTATTAACAATTTTATTATGATTAGTAAAATATTTAATTTTCACTCATATCTCATTCGTTAGAAAAATATTTTAGACTCAATTTTTTTTAGTTCTCATATTAATCGGATAAGGAGTAAGAAAATAAAATTATATCAAATTAAAATATAAAAATTAAATACTCAAAGAATATAATGCAGGGACTAAAATCAGGGAAACTTACCTGTCGTAGAAATATTCAGCAATGACATTATCAGTCGACAATTCAACTCCCATAGAGTAGCCATAGAGAAGGAAGAAAATCCAGGTCCTGTAATTTGTGACAGCATACCATAGCACCTGAAATGGTAGTAGCATTCGCATTTCGGAGTCGACAATCAGGTGATTACAAATTTAGATTACGTTGGATGAAAGAGGAAAAATTTTATATTCGTATCTGGATACTGACCTTTCCGAATTTATCCTTAGCAACATTACCCTTCTTTTGCAAACTGCTAAGGTTCCCATCAGGCAAATCTTGACCAAGGGTTAACACCAAGATCCCCATAATGACATGAAGCCATCCAGGAATGAAGAAAGCAATTCTCCATGCGGTAAATGGAGTAGCACCAGCTCGTCGTATAATGTCATAAACTAATGGCATTAAAAGCTGGGTTGCACCACCTCCCATGTTACCCCACCCGGCTGCAGTCCCGTTAACCAGCCCTATGATCTTACTATTGAACATCGTACTCATCCAATACTGGCACGAGACAAAGGTCGCGAGCGAGAACCCGATCATGAACCGGACCGCAATGTAACCCCCCGCGTCGGCAACAAACGACATGCAGAAGACGGTCGGTGCCGACAACATGATCAAGAATGCGCACCCGTAGCGGGGGCCCAAGAGGTCGCAAACCGCGCCCATCACAAGCCTGGAGAATATACTCCCCGAGACGGAAGCGACCCCGGCGTTGCCGACGTCTTGTTTCTTCAAGTTGAGGTTGTCGCGGATGATGGGGACGAGGGGTGCGGCGGCGAAGGTGGAGACGAAGCAAGTGAAGAACGATATCCACGATAAGTGGAACGTTCGCATGTGGGGATTGGCGAAGGAGAAAAGCTTGAACACTTTGGCTTTGTGCTCGGAATCCACCGGCAAGTCGAAGTTGGCCGTTGTGTCGGTCGGGACCATCGGCGAAGCAACTGATGAGGCGAAAGCCGGTTCCCTGCCGGTGACTCCATGCATGGAGCTTCCTGGGGATCCCTCAATGTCACTCATAGTCACACAAAAATATTACCAAAGAAATACTTCGATTGTTGTTTTTAGAGTAGAGGTGAGTTGTTTGGTATTTGTAGTGATTGTCGTTGACATTTCAGGAGGCTTTTAAAGAGCTAATCGGATTCCCAATGGTCAAGGATTATTTTAAAGGAAAATTTATGGAGAAGAATCTTTAATTGTGTCTCTAGTCTTTATATTTTTAGGATTTTTGGAATTAAGTCCATCTATTTTTATATTGATCAGGAATTTAATCTTTTTGTTTGTTTGATTTCTTATGTAATTTAATTTGCTCATTTTACTCTATGTACTTTTCAATCCTAACTAAAACGGTAGCAATTCAATTTGTTAGGTCAAATCTATTATCAATCTCATACTATGCATAAATTATGAATTTAATCACTATTCTACAGTTTGATCAATTTTAGTCATTATACTATTCGGATTTTGAATTTCATTTTTGTCTCAAACAGTAGTAGTTAAATCTACATTAACTAAAATGCCGTGGCTTTTTATAAATATTACGTAAAAGCAGTAAATTGATATGACATTATATATGTTAAATTAGTGAGTATTACCATTTGGGTTAAGATTGAAATTTTAAAATTTAAAAAATATTTGGACTGAAATTGATCAAATTAAAATATAAGGACAAAATTTATAAATTACACATAGTACAAGGACTAATAGTAGAATTTGATCAAATTTAAATGTGACATTTTAATATTTAGATGTTTGATTTAAAAATATGTTCAAATTTAAAGAAGTGAATTAACAGTTCTTTTTTTCGATTGAAGTTTAATTTTTAAATAAGAGAGACAACAATCTAGAAATTAAAAACAAAGGATTAATTTTAAAATTCTAAAGAGTAGAGGGACTAAACTCAAATTTAGACCTAGAAAGGAATCCACTTTGCCGCATCTAGCTGGAAATGTCTCGTCATATATCCCAAAGGATCAAATAGACTTTGTTTCGATGGCCTACCTGCTGCTTAATTACGTCACTAACCTCGAAACGATAATGAGTGGCGGAGTAAGGGGATTTCGCAGGTGGCCCTCCCTTTTTTTAATTAGAGATAATAAAATTGTACTTTGATGTACTTAAAATAATAATAATTTAATTTAATTTTTAAAAAAATTATAAATGTATAATTCTTAAAATAGTAAAATTACATTTTTACGATTTTAAAAAATACCATTTGTTTTTTATCTTTTGTTTTGTTCAGCGGCGGTGCCAACCATCAGGTTGGCTATCGCTTACCTTTTTTTCTCCCATTAACCCTTTATTTTTTTTTTCTTCTCATTCACTACACATGTTTTCTCTCTTTTCAATTTGCATATATACTTTATGGGTATCTTTGTTGTCTTCACAAGTTGTGATAGACAGATGACGGTGCTTATCATTCACTAAAACTCTACCGACCACCAGTAGCTTTTCTTGGAAAGTGGGTGGCTCTTCGTTAACTTCTTAATTTGTACATGTTTTGAGAGTATTTTAGAATAATAAATGATTTCACGTGTTGATTTGGACCCGTATTGTCTTAAATTTTTTTTAATTATTTTTCTATTGTTTAATAAGTCTTCAGTTTTAGAAGTTTTTGTTTGCTTTTATAGCACGTTTTTAGTCTTGCTTATGAATGTAATCTTAGTTTTACAAGTAATTTTAAAGATGATTTTGTTGTCGTCCTCTCTAGTTTGGTAAATGCTTGATTCTTTTGTTGATTTTTGCTCGCCACTTTGGACCATCTGAGGTTGATTTCCTTATCGTATTAAGTGCTTACAATTACTCCAGATATATACGTTGTGCTTGAGTTGTGACAAAACCAATTGTCAACATGTCATAATGCTCTATTGATGCTGAAGTTAAAACATTTATTATGTTAATGGATCTTGTCTTTCACTATCTACAATAAGTGTTTACTATTTTTTTTTCTAAATTGTATAATTCCATTCGTTGAATAAATTAATAAATTTATCTTTCAAAAATATATACATACACCATATAATTTTGACCTCCAAAACATTTTTTTAACTTCAGTCACTGCGATAATCAATGATTATTACTATTTTTCTAAGTTAACACTTCACTTTTAGGGCTTCAAAGGGTATCACTAATATATATATATAAAGTTTGGAAGAACACAAGTAATAAAAATGGGTTCAATTTCGGGATATGAAGCATGGAAATTTTTCCTTTTTTTTTTTTTGGTTACATTTTAAAAGGGTAGGTGGCACTTTTTCAACTCTCAGCTTTAAATATTTCACATACGAAGTTAGAAAATTGATTTACAAAGTTATAAATGAATTATAAATTTTAAAGAGTGAAAATGTCATTTTATTATCATATTAATTTATAATTAAATAAAATAGTAAAAGGTCACTGAACTATTAGTAAGTTTATATTTTGGCCACTCAACTTTAAAAAGTTACAAAATGGCCATTGAACTATTTGAAAGTTTTCATATAAGTCACTAGGCTGTTAAAATCAATATTGTATGGTCTTTTTTGTTCTCACTGTCTGCACCAATCAAAAGTTCTTTTCCCTTTCTCATCTATATTTCAGTTTTTTCTGTGAAATAGCTTTGAATGTCACGAATCTACAAACTAAAATCCAAACAGTTTTTTTTTTCGATCTTTGACACTAACCATCAGATTAACTTATATTTAAGGTATTTTTTTCTGCTCATCGATGAGTATTGATCCATCGTACCAATCATTGAGTCGTTGCTTGAAGCTTACTGATTGAATTTTAAATAAAAATTTAACAATTTAATACATTAAATAAAAATTTTCCAATCGTTAGTGACAATTTTAATCTTGGAATGAAGAAGTAAAATTTTAAACGATAAACTTCAACACTAAAACATTGATGACTTTTTGGCCCAAAGGGACTAACTTACAATAAGAGCCCTAAAACAGTAAAGAAAAGAAGGCGACAAAGAAATTAAGTACACTGTCTTTACCTGGCATCCTTCAAACGATTTTAACAAGTTTTTACTTGAATTTGTGCGTATATACGTAGGTTAATAATTTTATATACTATCACTAAATTACATAAGAAATAAAGTTAGTTTAGTTTTTGTTGAAAGAGATCCTTTTGAGAGAAGTCTTTAAGGTGTTATCCATTGGATAGTTGATTGGACTCCCAACAATTAAATGTATTATTTTTCTGGAAAGATTTTGTCTTCTATACTTTATCGACAACCAGCGTTCCATGAGTAATTGCCCTAAGGGCCTTGTTCATAGAGTCAAGAGTATTTCAACCTTACGTGGACGTACGGCCACCCAAGAAGCCCTAAGAAGCGACATGAGTGTCTTCACCTTTAAAGAGTTCAAACTCTAACCTATGTCATATAAGTCACTTATTGAGGTATATAGTATTATATAAATGAATTAATACTAAAAATAAATAATTTTTATAACGTCAATAAATCTTTTAAAAAAACTAAATTTACTTAGCTTCCTTTCAATATTTTCTTTAAAAAAAATCGAAAATAACATTATTTGATTTTGTAGTAATGTATAAAATTATATATATAAAGAGATGACTAGAAAAATGCTCGCAAAAATTAAATTACATGTATGTCATCAAGCTAATATTTAGTTGATAAATAAATTACTTATTTTTTTTAAAAAGCAATAATAATAAATTACGCAACCAAATGCTTTTTTTTTAGATCTTCTAACATTCGACATCTAAATTAAATTTCAATTAAATATATAGTCAAGTCAGAGTAGACCCCTAAATAGCGATAGGTTCTTCAAGTGTTATTCTTTTTAGATATATTATTTGGATTTTAAATTTTATTAATGAGACATTAAATTTCTTATCATTCAACTTAATATATCAGTAATTAATGCTACGTTTGGTTATTAGTGTAATATCATGAGGAAAATATTTACTTAGCACATGTTTTAAAGTAACTAAATATAAATTAAAGATTAATTAGTACAAATTAAAACTTGAAATTAGAAGGATGAATAAAAACTCTTGTAAAAAAAATTTTCTCTTTGTCACAAACAAGTCATGTGAATGGCTAAACCTTTGCTTTGTCGGTGGTGGAGCTAGCCTTTGAGTTGGTTGTTGGTCGCGGTTTCTCTAACATTTTTTTTTTGCAGTTTATTTTGTTTTTAATTTCAGTCCACATTATCATAGTTTTGTCCACATTTTTCATGGTTTTTGTTTTGCGCAATCTATTTTTTTTGAAAGCAGAGGTGGTTAAATCATAGTGATGGTGATAGATTTAAGATGAAGAGAAAGATATGCCATTTAAGACTTAACATTTTATACATCACTAATGCGGTGAGTCTCTTGAAGTTTTTAACCATCTTTTCTTGGTTAATCGATGTTCATTGTTAGGTTGATCTGATTATGGCGAGGTTAGGATGCAAATTCCAACAATTTGATCAAGTTGATGTATTTCTAGTTTATTTCTAAATGATTCTAGTGTTGCAATTACTCTCTTTTTTTTTGTTTTTAAATTACTTGTACATTAATTTATAATAATTTATTTATTGTTTATATTATGTGTAATGTTTTTTGTATTATTAAATATGGTTGTTATAAATAATAAAACTGAACTTAGCACAAATGTTAAAAGGGAAATGTGAAGCAGTAATTGTGGTTGCTTAGCAACACAAACGCTGGTTAGCTTCAGCAAACTTTTAAAAAATCATTGCAATTGGTAAGGGGATAGTTAATTTTCTTTCAATCTTACATGTCACTTCCAACTTGAAATATTAAAAAAAAATTGTAACTTTCAATTTTCTTCATTATAAAATGGCCTCAACCTCATATTTCCACCTATGTCAAGTGGTACAATTATTTTCTTTTTCTTTTTTAAAATATATAATATTGGTCATAATTCTTACCCTTTCTTAGGCTCTGAGAGAGTTTTTTTGGGTGGTGAGGATAGCAAGCATATCTATCATTGATCTAAAAAATACAATTCGATAATTTATATGCAAGAAATTAACAAGTATCGGCATGTAACGGAGTAGCAAAAGTCTCATGTGCTTATTAGCAACTAGACTTTTTCAATTTTTATAAAATAGAGGGATGAAATTCAAAGTTAGTGAATCTAAATAATTAGCATCCTTAATTATTACAATTAAAAGAATAGTACTAGCTATTTGGACTAACTAATGATATGATAATAAAAGGATCAAATTATGTTAAACTAAAATACAATAGCTTAAAAGCTAAATGTAAGATCAAAATCATATTTGACCAGAAAAAAAAAATTATCTCCAGGGGCCAGAATGAAAGAATATATAAAGCACACCTCATGATACTCTCCAGGGGCCAGAATGAAAGAATATATATAATATATGCATTGACTTATGCATATATTCCTAAAATACTTGTACATCAATGTTCGAAAGCTTTCCTTCGCTGTAGGAACCGTACACCAGTACATTGTACACAGGTACAAAGGTTTAAATATTTCTTAGAGAAATTCATTATGCAATTAAATTCCCCATCACCAAATAAACAAACATGTTTCACATATTTTGACCTCTCACCATAAAAAGGGACAAATGAAGATTGAAGATAAAGCACCTGTTTAAATATATAACAAAAAGCTATCAAAATGGCTATTATATCCAACAAAATGAACCAATCCATTCAATTCAATTCCCACAAATACAAGTTCTTTTAAGTTTAGTACCATCCTACGCAGCAAACAAGCTCACAGGACCGCAAATACCGAGCTACAAGAAAGCTTTATATGTATCACAACATAAACTGATGATATTTTCATGTTAAAATGTTAAATTTTGAGGTTCAATGGACGACCCCTATAGTCATCGAGCAAAACCAATGAATATTCTTTCAGCTAATTCCCTATTCAAGTCTATCGAAACTAATTGGATCACTAGGGCTAACCAACAAACTGAAGGCCTATTCGATGTTCATAACTTTAAGTATGAGAACTACCCCTTCTTGGAACTGGTTTGTATAGCACAACAGTAACATACTTTGAACGGAAACGGTGAGTAAACCCTAGTGCCACTACAGATCTTGGTGCCTCTCGGTTTTCAATGTAAAGATGATTTAGAATCACGTTTTCTGGCAAAGGAAGATTCCCAGAAGTATTCATACTCGTGGGGTAACTGAGCAACGAATGGTGCAGGTGTGGAGGGACAACTGGAGGGTCACGTGCATCATCTTCATTCCCAGGGTAGGCATTATTATAACTTGAATCAGGTGATCTTGGCACTTCAAATCCAATGACGGTTGCTTCATCCTGAACAAAACACTGCATGGTTAAACCCCCAAATTTTTAACACTGCAAATAATCACTAAGATTCCACGACTTACTTGATCTTCACCATATTGGTTGTTCATACTGAGTGGTGACACGAGATGCTAAAGCAGCTAAATTATAAACAAAGCAATATTATAACACCAACTGAGCCTGAAATAAAACAATTATGTCTATGTGAGCATTTCAAAGTGTAACTAAGCAACATGTAAACTTAACAACAAGAGAAATATATAATTTAATAAAAATAGAATTCAATAAGGCCTCATTCGAACTAGAATGACCAGTACTAAAACATTATTTTTTGAATGAGAGTTCAACAGAGATCCACATCATAAAAGATGAAGCACTAAGCTCATCAGCTCTTTTGAGTTGTTTTCGGGAAGACTTGAAAACACATCACACCTCCAACAGGGCTATTTTGAGTCGAAACTAGCATGGTTGTTAATTATGGAGCTGAGTAACATCTAACAAATTTGTGTTTCCCACACACTCAGATCCAAAATAGTAGTGTCCCGAAGTCTTCCAAGAAGAGCACATTAATGGTGCATAATCTGACAACTACAAATACTCACAGATAGATTCCTAAACAAGAGTCATCACATCTGAATCTGAGAACCAATATTCTTTGAGGACCAGTCAACCTGGGTTTAACTTTTCAAGAAGAATAAATAGTCCTAGTAGTTAAGCCGGCCAGAAAATGAAGATCACGTTTTAACTACATATTAACAAAACATTAAACAATTCCTATGATGAATGGCAAGTCCAGAAGACTGCAAATGCAGCAGCGCAATGCCGCAACCTTGTAAAAGTGTCTAGTGTGTTGAATGCAGAGACTATGGGCTAAAGTTGCAAAACCAGAATGCAAAGAAAATGTTTGAGAAAACAAGAAGGCGTTGTTCATTAAGACCAGCAGAAATGCTAAAAAGCTTAGACTATGTCAGTATGTCTCAACTACCTAACAAGTAGGGGTAGGACAGAACCATAAGGCCTTCAATACTATCATTAGCAAAGGCCATTCAGCTTAAGCATCAAGAATCACCAAAGTATCTTAAGTTGTCTGAGAAATACAAAGAAGAGTCTTTTAGAGAGTATTAGAGAAACATATTTTTCTTGCCCATAGGTAACATTTACATAACAAGGATTGCATATTTAGTAAATGCCCATATAGATGATATTCAAATGCATCTTACAGGCCTGTCGGTTCATTGAAGTCCAGCCTTTCTCCAGGAAAAAAGTAAGCCATTATTGCTTCTAACTTGGAATCATCCAAAAAGTGGCACTAAAAGTTCCATAATTATTTGAAGGAGTTATACACAAGCAATAAGTTAGGTCTTCTGTAAAAACTTTTATTTCTATGCAACCAGAGAGATATCTCTTGGCATTGAGTGATAATCACATTGACATTGACAGATTTTGGATGGTTAGAAAATTCAACTGTACTTTTTTATACTTAGGTTAGACTTCTTTTACCACAAACATCAGTTGGAGCTATTGCATCAACAAACAAAACCACACAAAGTGGGACATATATAGTTCTACTCATATATTCTATTGAACTTTTCCTATTCATTTGCATATTATGATGTTCAGGAAAATCTACGATTCTATGAAGCATCAATCTTAAGAAACTCATGAATCTAATTTTACACGTTTAGACCATTCTCTAATAAATAACACCGCCAACTCTCCAGTTCATTATAATATCCAATCTTTATAACAAGACTGATGAAAACATCAATTTCTTCAAAGCATACAATGCAAAGCTTCTAACAATCTCCATATCTTATTCGAAGCAAAAATAATTCAGCCCAACAAAAGCATTGGAAAACCAGTAGACAACCTAAAATTCAGAAAATACAAGAAGCACTAATAGCAACATTAAAGCCAAAGAAATTAATTTTTTAAATAATAATAATAAAAAGGGAGACAGACCTGAATCACCAAAACTCCCCACCTTTTCAATAACAAATACCCAAACTTTACACTAAAATAGTTGAATAATTTTTTCAATGTCGCCAAGCTTTGAAGCTTACCTGCAGAACTAAAGTAAACCCAGGTTACATCTGACCCAGCACATGAAAAACTTAGCAGAACAAAAAAATACCCAACAATTTAAACCCCCAGAATTCACTGAAATATATATATTATATATAACCAAATAAAATTATGCTAAAAATAACAGGATGGGATTTCAAGAAATAAGCACGTTAGTGTGGCTTACCCTGAAAAAGGGAAAAAATTTTCTAGAAGAAAATACAGGGAAAAAATAAGTAACTGTTGGAGAAGAACCCAAAAATAAGAGACTTAGCTAGTGGCAGGGGAATCAACCACGAGAATCTGCCATGACAGTATAAGAGAGAGAGGGGAAAACAAAAAAAGGGAAATGGTAATTAAATAAATAATTAACTCTTTTTTTTCGTAAACTCTTAAAACGCTCTCCATAAATTAATGGGTAAATTTCATTTATAGTCACTTAACTATTAGTAAATTTACACTTTAGTCACTCATTGTTAAATTTGTAATACACTAATGTCATGGCATGTTAGCTCATAGACTTAATTTGGTTCATGAACTGTAATTAAAATATCATTGATTTTTTAAATCTAAAACAAACAAAAAAATAAAAATCCTAAATAATTTGAAAAAATCATACTTTATTTTCTAAAATTATAAAAAATTAAATTTATAATTATACGAAAAATTATTTAAATTTAAAATATTCATAAAATTTTAAAAATATAAAAAAATTTCCAAAGATTAAAAAAAACTAGAAAAGTTTATATATTTCTATTAATTGTTACAATTTACTCCACAAATTATCTTTGTTTCTATTAAACACAAAAAATATAAATAGTGCTCTTCTCATGTAGATCATCTTCAACTTACACACAAAATGAGAATCATCAAAAAAAAATTGAGCAAAAAAAGAACTTGAATTTACATTTTTCATCATTAAGTGAAGAGAAGGAAAAGACCATATAGAAAGTCATGAAGCTGGACAATAGGTTTTAGGAATTTTTTTTTAAAAAAGTCAAAACTTTTTTAAAATTTATGAATTTTTAATTTATTTATAATTTCAAAAAATAAATTATGAATTTCCATACTTTTTTAAGATTTTTTCTTGGATTTATCACTAATTTCTTTTTAAGTACCAAATTGTATTTTAGTTATAGTTTAGGGACCAAATTTGTTATTAAACCTATGATTTAATGTTTCATAACATCAATTCGTTAGTGAACATTTTATTACTTTTCATAATTGGGTAACCAAAACAAAAACTTACCAATAATTGGGTGACTAATGGTGTAGCCACTGTAGCTTACCCAAATATATTTGAAGAATAGTTTCTTAACGACTCACATTAACATCCATTTGAACAATGTCCTTTTAGAGGTATATCCTTCACAAAACTAGGGTTCAACTCAGTTTTTGACCCTATAGATGAGATAAATGATTCTTCACATGGAACTCTCTTAACTATTTTCCTTTTCTAAGAGACTTTGGATGGAGCGAAGGCCTTCCCTCTCTGAGCTTTCTTGGTATAGGTTAAGGCTTCAAGCTTCTTATTCAGCATGGAACATATACTAAATAGATTGCACTGGTAGAGCTATTTACAACACATAAGTTTTATATAATTTTGAGATATTGTTATTTTGCCAGAAAGTAGAGAGAATTTATTTTTTAAGTATAAATTCTATTTTCTAGGAATAACAATTTTTCTGATTTCTAGTAAGGGAGAATTATTTTACTACTGAAAGTAATAAATCATTTCTGATTCTATGTTTGATTCGTGATTGTTCG
The DNA here is from genome assembly GCF_007990345.1 of Gossypium hirsutum. Taxonomy (NCBI): domain Eukaryota; kingdom Viridiplantae; phylum Streptophyta; class Magnoliopsida; order Malvales; family Malvaceae; genus Gossypium; species Gossypium hirsutum. The sequence continues at coordinate 49,595,621 of NC_053439.1, read as the reverse complement.
AGCCCACACTCGAAGCAATTCTGTGTTTTACTAATATTTATTCGCATAGGGCATGATCTATATAAATAGAACGTGAAATACGGCAGTTAAATTGTTAATATATTAATCATAAAAATAATTATGAAAGTGCGTAAAATCATATTAAATTTATACTAATATAAGTGGATCATTCTTCTTATGTATATGAAATGTGTAAAGCTAAAAGCTTACAAGTTAGAATGTCTTCGATGTTTTTCTTTTGCTTAAATAATGAGTTAGCCTTGAATTATATTATTTTTCTTATTTCAGCACTTAAACAATTTTTTTTATTTATTTTGATACTTGAACTATCATTTTCGCCCCATTTTACCCTAATGTTATTAGCGTCCCAATAAGAATGTGCCACTTGTTGCATTCTTATTGGCGACTTTTTTTTTATTTTGAAGTAAATTGAGATGAAAATGATAGTTCATGTAACAGAATGAAACAAAAAGGTTTAGATACCAAAGTTAAAAAAAAAAAATCTCGAATATATTTCAAGGGCTAAATAAAGAGTTAAGTTTTTTTTTCTTTCCCCTTTGTCCATTTGTTTTTTTGCTTTTTGTACATTGTTATTGTAACTTTTTAATTTGATAAGTGAATTTTAAATTTACTTTAAAGGTTTAATGCATAATTTAGTATTTGAGTTTGACATTTTTTCTAATACATATGTTATTTTTTGTTCCAATGTGGTAATTGTATTTGACAAAAGTCATGCATTTTTAGTACTTAAAGTAACATTGTTTAATTCGAGTTTCAGAGTTGATTTAATAAAAATTCATGATTAGCTAATATTATTAGAAATTAAATTTGATCAAATATACCTTAAAACCCAAATTAAATAACACCCATTGATTTATATTTGGCAAATCAAACGCAAAATTAAATAAACTAACAATTTAGCATTAACTTTATTCTATTAACAAAATTATAAAAAATTCAAACATAATATTAGCGATTATCTTTCGTCAAATCAACATTAAAATCCGAATTAAACACTAAAAAGTTAACATTATTATCTTTGGGTACCAATATATATAATTTTTATCAAATACAAGGTCCAGATTAGACCAAAAAATAACACAAGTGCCACTTTAAAAAAAGAGAGTCAAACTCGGGTATCAAATTGTATATTAAGACTACTTTAAAATGTTACAAAGATAAAACTATTTTCCTTCTTAAAATATATATACAAAAAGTCTAATTTTGATTTTAGTCCTTCTATTATGTAAAAATTTAGATGCAATCCATCTATTTTAATTTGATAAAATTGAATTCCTCTATTTTTATATGATTAAAGTGATGGCACAAAATATTTTTACTGTTATTTGGCTCACAGTCTAGTCATGTAGAAATCTAGTTAATCATGTTTAAATATTAATAAAGTTACATATCAATCGAATCCTTAAGGTTGATTTTTTATTTAAACCTACTCATAAATTATAGAGAACAATTTTATATTATTAAAATAGAGGGATTAAACCCTATATTTTAAAATAGTGGGAAGACTAAAACCACAAATTAGTTCAATTTTCTCTTATTTCTTGGTCCGGAGTTTTCGGCCATTTAATAAAATATGATGGGCTCAAAATACTTATGTGAAAGCCCAAATACAGCCCAAGCCCAAGAAATATGACATGATAAAGCAATAAATTGCTTCAACCAATGTGATTGAAATAATTTAAAAGCAATTTTTCTTATAAAAATTTGTTTCACATCTCGATACTTCATTAAAAAATCATTATTAAATTTATATACCGAAAGTATATTCAATATTAATCATTTTTAACTAACATTTATTAGGTCTAATAGTAAACAACTCGATGTCTCTTAAATAAAAGAGGTATTCGATAAAAAGAGTTTTGAGTCTTTCTTAGTTGATTTAGGCACAAATAGAGGATTATTCTCTAATTGTAGTGTTTGATGAATGGAGGTTTGTAAGAGCTCGTTGACCTAAAACCTTCAATTTTTCACAGTTGATTGGGAAAGAGATATGTGGAATGACATATCTGACAATGCTTGTTAAAAAATTACTCCGTTTGCCACATGCTCTCAAACCTAATGAGATATGTATTTGTTTCTTGGATATTTATGTACTCTTAAATTATTTTCAATTTACTTTTGTAAAATGATTTCTTATGTAACTTTATATTAATTGAAATAAGCTACTTGACAAATTTATTCGGAGTACGACATAATTATCATTAAGAATATAGTTTACAATAATATTTATCAATTTCCACAAGATTAATGTTTGCAAATAAGGAACTTAAGAAATTTGTTTATTTAAAATTTCAAAAATATTCACTGATTAATTTCCACAATGGATGTTCTAATTCCTTGATAATAATGTTTTACTTCATTAATTTAACCCAATAATGACTAAAGTATTATAACATGCCCTTATTTGTCATTGTACACATATCAACTTCTAGCTATGAGTTAAGTTTTATCAAATACTTTTAAATAAACAGTTGATAGAATTAGTTGGTCAAATCAGTCACTGCAAAAAACAATCAATTATCAGCCAATTACCAAACACGTATTCAAATATTATTATCGAATAAAACAATATTAAAAAAACTTCACTCTTCATTGAAGGATACAATCCAACACAACTTTAAAACTAAACAAACCTACCAAATATCGATTTTATTATTCGCATTTCAAAGCTAAACCTTAAAAGGTGGAACTTAGCATAATGGGATGACACATAATTGAGGTTAATTATTTTATTACAGCCAACAACTATTAAAAAAAAGCTTTGCTTTTCTTGGGTGGTGTCAGGTTTTATAGTGCTTCCAAGTTAATTTTTTCAATAACAATAAAGTAACATGATTTAGAATAATAAAATTAAGATTAAGATAATATATAGTCGGTGACCACCTCAAACAAAGACTATCCATTACTGTAAACAAAACACCACTATACTTTTTCTTTAACAATTTTATAATCTTTCCATAACTCTTCCATAATAAAATAATACATCCTTTTACTCTAATAATAATATCCATACTAATTAAACTAAAATTTAATTGGTAAAACAACACTGAATAATCATGTATCAGAGTTAATTATCTTGGTTCATGTGCAGCTATTTAATAAGCTTTTTTCCCCTCATTTATTATTTACATCTTTTTTTAAAGGTTAAATTATGTTTTTTTTGGTGTTTTTGACATTTAATTTTTATATTTTAATTTGATATAATTTAACTTTTTTTATAATATTAATGTTATGTCTTGTATCAATTACCATTTAAAAACAATTTTTTTCTAAACGTTTAAATAATTTTCAATTTTTTTTAAAAAAATCAAGCTTTATTTCAGGATTTGAGGTTTTTTTTTCTTTTTTTAAATTCTACAATAATTTAGAGCAAGGCATAAACTTAAGTATAAAAGGGGATAAAATTATTCCAAATGAATAGGATTTCTTCTTTCTTCTTGTCTAAAACCCTTAATGCTTAATAGTCACTAGGAACTAGGATCTCAATTAAGTTTAAAGTCGAACAGAGTTGAATCTCCTTTTAAGAGATAAATTCTCTTGAATACTCAAATTTAAAATATATTTTTAATAAACATCGAACTCTTCACCCTTAGATAAAACAAATACTTTTATCATATTGATTCTTACAAATGTTTGTCGAAACCATTTTTTTGAAATCGACTTTTTATTTAAAAACGAAAATGGAGTCGCCACCAATCATTTTTTTATGAGGCGTGATCGGGTCACCTCGTAATTTGATCGTTTTAATAAGATGTTTGATTTATTAAAACAATGTTTTTCGGTCTACAAAAAATCCAGAAAATGGGTTCGGGAGTCGATTACGCACGAGGAAGGATCAGCACTCTCGTTACGCCCAAAATTGGTACCTAGTTGATTATTTGGTGTCTTTAGTGTCGAAAATTAAAAATTTAAAGAGATTTTAAAATACGATCTTTTATTAAAACATTACTTAACTAAGTTCATTTTCACGAAAAGGGGTTTGTTTCAAGTTAATCGAGAAAAAAAGATCACGTCCCGTAAGTTAGGATACAATACCTTAAATCCCAAAAAACGAGAATAAACATTAAACATTTTATTTATTTTAAAATATATTCGATTATCTCGGTTTTAGAAAGAAGACATACTCCGTAAGTTAGGAACACGATTTTTCTAATTCCAAAAATAATGAAAGTCTTTTCGATTTAAAATTTTCTTTTTATTCATCGTGCAAAAAAACGAACATAATGCTTATAGAGATGGGCATTTTAACTTATTCGGGCATATATACAAATGAATAAATATTTAAGCGGAATGTATGATATAACAATAATGAGATAATTTAAAAGCTTGTATGGGTAAGACGATCAACAATGGGTAAATAAAAGAATACTCTAATACTAATAATATAATTATAACCACAATAAGGATATTAATTCGTGTCATTACTATTAAAATAAATAAAGTAATACGAACAAAAGAAATAAAATACTAGATTTCTCATGATGAATATAAGCATAAATAACGCGAGGATGATAAAAGAAATGACAAAATAGTAAAAACGAGATTAAAAAAAGTAATATAAAAACAATAATAAATAAGTAAAAATGTACAAGTAGAAAAATGTAATAATCTCACTTTAAATATATACAAAATATAATAATAATATAAATGGATTAATAAATAAATAATAGTAGTAAGGATAAAATATTACGAACAACAAGTATTTAAATAAAGAAAATATAAACATTATAATTTTTAATATATATATAAAGAATATAAGATAATAAATAGATAAATAAATAAACAAAACATATAAAAGAATATAGCAAGGGTTGAAATTAAATAACCAAGGATTAAGTCACCATTTAAACAAATTTTAGGGATAGATTGTAAAAAAAAAAGGCAGAAGGAAGGGCCAAATAAAATGCACGCAAAGTATAAGGATTAGATGGAAAATTATTCCCAGTCCTCAGCTCCGCTGTGACCAGTGGCCGGAGTTGCACAAAAACGGGCTTTTTCAGCCCTCCCCTTTTTTAAAACTTTTAAATCAAATTTTTGGTTTAGAAATCAATAAAAGAAAATAATATGCGAGAATAAAAAAAGGGCCCTCGTCGCCTTTTAAACCCTCATCAGACGCCGACAATGTTCAACAGTGAGGGGAGACGAACCGATAGGTAAGTTATTATTATTTTTTATTTATCTATTTCAAAAAATAAAAATAAAAAAACAACACCTTTTGATATTTGAGTCTATTTCAAACTCTCTGCTTTTTTGTAATTTTTTTTGTGTCCCGTATTACAAATTGGTTGTGGCTTTTATAGCCATATTACACTCTTTGCTACTGTTTCTCTACTGCTTTTTTCCATTTCTTGCGCTGCTTCTGTCCCTTTTTTGCTTTGTTTGCAGGTGTTGACGGAGGCGGTGAAGAGGTGCCTTTGCCGTTTTGGTGCAAGGCAATAGAGGAGGGGTCAGGCCTCGGGACGAGGCGCGAGAGGCGTGATCGAGGGGAGGGGTGCGGCGCACATGGGGAACTTAGGGTTTCTGAATTAGTTTAGGTTGTGAGCTTATAACTTTTGCGCTAGGGTTTTGTATTTTGTTTTTCTTTTGGGTTTGTAATTTTTTTGGACTTATTATTTTTTATTCTATTTCTTGGATTATTTTTTTATGAGCCCAAGCAAATTTGGGCATTTACAATGTTAATAGATAATATATATTCTTAGATAGAAATTTTACTTTTAACTCCTTTTTAAATTTTACAATTTTTATTATAATCAAACGCCTTAAAACTCAAAACAATAAATATTGGTATCCTCCTAATTCTTTCAAACACCATAAAAATTGTACTTTTTTTCTAAAAATTTATAATTTAGCCCCAAATTTTTTATAGACAATTTTTTACTTCACCCTTAAAAGATTCGATCTATTTTAAAGATACGAAATATGTCCCACGCATGTGGGCTAATATGAGAGGTAGACGAGAGTCTTGGCTCTCTAAAAATACGATTTAAATCTCTTATAAAATAATAAAATTAAAAATTATTTTATGATAAAACTTTATTTTAACCTCTAAAATTAAAAAAATATATATTTAATCCTTTAAAAATAATAAATAAATATATTATATTATATTATATTATATTATATTTCTTTAAAAAATTATATTCAATTCTTACCCTTTTAAAAAAAATTTGAATTCGCTCCTAACCCCGTGAGATCAAAATTACACCGTTAATCTTTTTGTTTCACGAAGCTGAAATGGCAAATTGCAATGGCAAAGCTAGCCGCCTGCAAGTTGACGTAACACGTGCTGACGTGTAGGCATAGACGAGAAATTATTTTATAGAACATTTTCACTATATTATTTACGATCTCACTCAATTAAAAAAAGATATATCATTTTTATTTAAAAGTTTAGTCTAAATATACATATGACATGAAAAAAAATGATGTGTCATATTTTAATAGGCAAAACTATGAATGATGTGGTGAAAAAAATCCATAAAATAATTTCTTCAAATAATAGTATATAAAGTAAAATTTTAATAAATACTGCAAGCAGATGTGTGTTATTATGTAGGATGATCGACGGACGAAGAACTTAATTCTGATTGTCTAATATCCAGAAATGGCTTAAACAACAGCCCAATCATTTTCATAGATTCCACATCAGTTTATTTAGAATGTTTTTTCCAAGGAAGGTGGCGGGGTTTTTATTAGCTAATTAAGTTATAAGTTTGTTAGTTAGTTTATAACAAACTTAACCATCATCTAGCTGATATCATCTAGCTGTTATATAGTTGTTATCTAGCTGTAATTTTCTGTTAGCTTAGTTAGCTGTTTGCTTCATGTATATAAGCATTTTTCCTATTCTGTAAATAATAAGGAAAATCATTTTCATATTTTCCACGTTTTCTACGTGGTATCAGATGTAAAATTCTCTCTTTCTTTTATTTTTCTTTTCCGCCAAACACTGTTTTTCTTGATTTGCTCTTTCAATGGCAACTTCCGATCCATCGCTTCCTTCCAGTCCGTATTTTCTTCATCCAAATGAAAATCCATCGCTTGTTCTTGTTACTCCAACATTAACCAGCCTTAATTACAATTCTTGGTCGAGAGCGATGCAAATGGCTCTTCTTTCTAAAAACAAATTGAAGTTTGTTGATGGTTCTATTCTTCCTCCGGCGACCACAGATTCGATCTATCCAGCGTGGGAGCGGTGCAACAACATGGTGATTTCATGGCTGCATCATTCTATTTCATAATCCATTGTTAACAACATTCTTTGGATTGATACTGCGCATGAGATTTGGGGCGATCTTCATGAGAAGTTTTCGCAGGGTGATGTCTTCCGTATATCTGATCTTCACGATGAAATTTCTGTTTTCAAACAGGAAGAACGCTCTGTGACTGATTACTTCACTGAGTTGAAGGTTCTTTGGGACGAGTTGTTAAATTTCCGTCCACTTCCATCGTGTTCGTACCGTGTTCAGTGCTCGTGTGGTGCTTTTACCACCATTCGAAAGTATCACAATAATGACTATGTCATTCGTTTTCTCAAAGGATTGAATGAGTAATATGCTTCTATTCGATCTCAAATCATGCTTCTAGATCCTCTTCCGACTATTAATAAAGCTTTTTTTATGGTGATTCAACAAGAGCGACTGCTTCTTGCTCTCTCTTCTACTATTTTTTCGAGCAATGCTGTTCGTCAACCTTCCAAGAGGCCATCTCAGGCTTCTTCTCAGGTTTTTTCTCGATCTTCTGATTCCAAGACTGATACTTGGAAATGTACCTTTTGTGGTGGTTTACGGCACACAGTGGATACTTGTTATCATAAGAATGGATTTCCACCTAGCTATAGGTCTCGTAATTCAACCTCTCGTGTTTATAATATGTTTGAGGAAATTGATTCAAACACGATTGATTCTGTTACTGGATATTTTCTGCCTGTTACATCACAAGGTTCTGGTGTTACTTTGACTTAGGAGCAGATAACTCAGCTGTTGGCATTGCTTCATTCTTCCTTGAACTAATCAACCAATCACACTCAATCACAACCTACACCACACCTCACCAACCAAGTCCTGGCTACTCCATCTCTCACCCCTGATTCTACTGAAGGTATATCTTCTACACCTATATCTTTTCATTCACCCTATTGGATAGTTGATACTGGTGCTACTAACCATATCACACACACATTAACCTCTTTTGCATCCTACACTGAAATAAAACCTATCTATATTACATTACCTAATGGTACTAAATTCACTGCTCGTTTCTCTGGCACTGTTATATTTTCTGCACATCTTTACCTTACCAATGTCTTATATGTTAACATTAATGGGAGACAACATTAATGGCAAACAATACAAAGTGGTGCAAGTTTAGCACCCTAAAGTTGACTTTGAAAAAGTGGCATAGGATAATTTTTTTTTGGTCCTTGAGATAATGGGCTATTTATTGTTTGGTCCTTAAACCTCAACTATAAATAGGCCTTCTCATTTCTCATTTCAATTCATCCCAACCAATCTTTCTCTCTTAGTTTTCTCTCTTCTCCCATTTGAGAATTCTTAAGGAATTCTATTTGTTTGTAATACTTTGGAGATAGTAAAGTTATCATCTGGTGTTAGTGCCCGAGGACGTAGGTATAATTTACCGAACCTCGTTAAATCTCTTGTGTTCTTTCTTGTCCTATTTTTCTTTCAATATTTGAGGGTATAATAGTAGTATTTAATTGTGCTATTAAATTACTATAGAAGGGATATTCTGTCTAAGGAAAGACTTGGTATTTAAGAGATCCATGTGATCCACCTCTCTTCCCTGGGAATTGAACTTTGTGTGATTTTTTAGTACAATAATTTACACGCTTCCGACCCTATTGGAACAACAAGTGGTATCAAGAGCCGAAGGTTAATCGTAGTATGCTCTGTGGTTGCAGTTTAAACTGATCTTCCACATCAGAAAAGATTTCCTTAGGTATATTGAAAGATTATGGAGAAAACGGTCGGTGTAGGAGCTTCAACATCGTCCATGTGGACAAGACCGACAATTGCAAATGCAAGATTGGCCGTGGAGATCTTTGATGGCACGGGCCATTTTGGTATGTGGCAAAGTGAGGTTCTAGATGCCCTTTTTCAGCAGGGTCTAGACATTGCCATTGTTGAAGAGAAACTAGATGATGTACAGGAGAAAGATTGGAAGGCGATCAATCGGTTGGCATGTGGCACAATTCGATCATGCCTTTCTCGAGAGCAGAGGTATGCTTTTTCAAAGGAGACTTCTGCAAATAAGTTGTGGGTGACACTTGAAGAAAATTTTTTGAAGAAAAATAGTCAAAATAAGCTCCACTTGAAGAAAAGACTGTTTCGCTTCACATACGTCCCAAGTACCACAATGAATGATCACATCACCAAATTTAATCAGTTAGTCACTGATTTGCTGAATATGGATGAGACATTCAAAGATGAAGATTTGGCTTTGATGCTGTTGGGGTCACTTCCTGAGGAGTTTGAGTTCCTAGAAACTACTCTACTTCATGGCAAGAGTGATATATCTCTGAGCGAAGTCTGTGCGGCCTTATACAGTTATGAACAGAGAAAGAATGACAAACAGAAAAACTCAATCAGAGATACAGAAGCTTTAGTAGTCCGAGGTCGTTCATACACTCAGAAGAAAACTCAAAAGGGGAGATCAAAGTCAAAGTCCAGACTCGGGAAAGATGAATGTGCCTTTTGTCATGAGAAAGGCCACTGGAAGAAAAATTGTCCAAAGCTGAAGAATAAGGGAAAAGCTACTGTAGATGCTTGTGTTGCAAAGCATGATACCAGTGACTCTGAACTATCACTAGTTGCATCATCATCGTTGTTCCACTCAGATGAGTGGATATTGGATTCGGGTTGTACCTATCATATGTCCCCTAACCGGGAGTGGTTCTCTGATTTAGTAGAACTAAATGGAGGAGTTGTTTATATGGGCAATGACAATGCCTGTAAAACTGTTGGGATAGGTTCAATCCAATTAAAGAATCAAGATGGATCAACCAGAGTTCTGACTGATGTTCGGTACGTGCCTAGTTTGAAGAAAAATCTCATCTCATTGGGAGCCTTGGAATCCAATGGTTCAGTTGTTACTATGAGAGATGGGATTTTGAAAGTGACATCTGGCGCACTTGTGATATTGAAGGGCATCAGGAAAAATAACTTGTATTACTACCAAGGTAGTACAGTTATTGGAGCAGTCGCTACAGCTTCCGGTAACAAAGAATTGGACTCAATGCAGTTGTGGCATATGAAGTTGGGACATGCCAGCGAAAAATCCTTGCAAATTCTGGCAAAGCAAGGATTGTTGAAAGGTGCAAAGGCTTGCAAATTAAAATTTTGCGAGCATTGTGTTCTGGGAAAGCAAAAGAGAGTGAAATTCGGTACTGCTATCCATAATACAAAAGGTATTTTGGAATATGTTCACTCAGATGTGTGGGGGCCTTCCAAGACACCTTCATTGGGAGGAAAACACTACTTTGTTACTTTTGTTGATGACTTTTCCAGAAGAGTTTGGGTGTATACCATGAGAACTAAGGATGAAGTGCTTAGAGTTTTTCTTAAATGGAAAACTATGATCGAAAACCAGACTGGCAAGAAAATCAAGCGGCTTAGGACGGACAATGGAGGAGAATATAAAAGTGATCCGTTCTTCGATGTGTGCCAAGAGTATGGTATTGTTCGACACTTCACAGTTAGGGATACACCACAGCAGAATGGATTGGCAGAGCGTATGAATCGAACATTGCTGGAGAAAGTTCGATGTATGTTGTCCAATGCTGGGTTGGGCAAGCAATTATGGGCTGAGGCTGTGACATACGCTGGCCATCTTGTTAATCGTTTGCCATCATCTGCATTAGAAAGAAAAACTCCTATGGAGGTATGGTCTGGAAAACCGGCTACAGATTATGATTCTTTACATGTGTTTGGAACCACTGCATATTACCATGTGAAGGAGTCAAAGTTAGATCCGAGGGCAAAGAAAGCTCTCTTTATGGGAATCACTTCTGGAGTGAAGGGATTTCGTCTTTGGTGTTTAAGCACAAAGAAAATGATCTGTAGCAGAGATGTTACCTTTGATGAATCTGCCACATTGAAAAAGGTAGCAGATAAAGATATTCAGACGAGCAATACTCCACAGCAGGTGGAGTGTACTCCAAAACAGGTGGAGTTTGAGCAGATGGGGATTTGCCCAGTTAATAAGTCTAATTCTCCAGCCACAATGGAGGAATTAGAAGTTGAAGAGGTTCTGACCCAAGAACCACTAAGTACACCAGAACCAGTTGCAGTTGCAAGGCCACGGAGAGAAATTCGTAAACCTGCTCGATTTACTGATATGGTGGCCTACGCCCTTCCCGTTGTTGATGATATTCCTATCACTTATCAAGAAGCAATGCAAAGCTTAGAAAGTGATAAATGGAAAAGCGCCATGGATGAAGAAATGCAGTCTCTCCGGAAGAACAATACTTGGGAGTTGGCGCAATTACCGAAAGGTAAAAGGGCAATCGGATGCAAGTGGGTATTCGCAAAGAAAGATGGATCTCCTAGCAAGAAGGATATTCGCTACAAGGCAAGATTGGTAGCTAAAGGCTACGCTCAGAAGGAGGGAATTGACTACAATGATGTATTTTCCCCTGTTGTGAAGCATTCCTCCATTAGAATTTTGTTGGCCTTGGTAGCACAGTTGAATTTGGAGCTAGCTCAACTTGATGTTAAGACGGCTTTCTTGCATGGTGAGTTAGAAGAGGAGATCTATATGACTCAGCCCGAAGGATACACAGATGCTAGTGGTAGAAATTGGGTTTGTAAGCTGAACAAATCGCTATATGGATTGAAGCAATCCCCGAGGCAGTGGTACAAGCGATTTGATAGCTTTATGAGAAGGCAGAAGTACACAAGAAGCAAATATGACAATTGTGTGTATTTGCAGAAGCTGCATGACGGATCTTTCATTTATCTACTCTTGTATGTTGATGATATGTTAATCGCTTCGAAGAGCCAAAAAGAGATAGATAAGCTGAAGGCTCAGTTGAATCAAGAGTTCGAGATGAAAGATCTAGGTGAGGCCAAGAAGATTCTCGGCATGGAGATAAGTAGAGATAGACAGAGAGGCAAGCTTTGTTTGAATCAGAAGCAATATCTGAAAAAGGTATTACAATGTTTTGGTGTAAATGAAAACACAAAACATGTAAGTACCCCACTTGCTTCTCATTTGAAACTTAGTGCTCAATTATCTCCGAAAACTGAAGAAGAAAAAGAATATATGGCGAAAGTCCCATATGCTAATGCAGTTGGGAGTTTGATGTATGCGATGGTGTGTACGAGGCCTGACATTTCACAAGCTGTTGGAGTTGTGAGCAGGTATATGCATGATCCTGGAAAAGGACATTGGCAAGCTGTGAAATGGATTCTACGGTATCTTCAAAAAACCGTAGATGTTGGTTTAATTTTTGAACAGGATGAAGCACTTGGTCAGTTTGTAGTTGGATATGTTGATTCCGACTTTGCTGGTGATTTAGATAAACGTGGATCAACTACGGGGTATCTGTTTACTCTTGCGAAAGCCCCAGTGAGTTGGAAGTCTACCTTACAGTCTACAGTAGCTGTGTCTACTACAGAGGCAGAATATATGGCAGTTACAGAAGCTGTTAAGGAGTCTATTTGGCTTAATGGATTGTTGAAAGACTTAGGAGTTGTTCAAAGTCACATAAGTTTATATTGTGACAGTCAGAGCGCTATTCATTTAGCGAAAAATCAAGTCTATCATTCAAGAACCAAGCATATCGACGTAAGATATCACTTTGTGCGGGAAGTCTTTGAAAAAGGAAAAATTCTACTTCAGAAGATTCCGACAGCAGATAATCCCGCAGATATGATGACCAAGGTGGTAACAACAATCAAGTTTAATCATTGTTTGAACTTGATTAACATCCTGAGAATTTGAGCACCTTCAGGTGTATGGCGCTCGAGAGTGCATTTGTAGGCACTACAAAAGATAGCTTTATCGAATTTGGGGAGTTGAAGGAAGTGTGTGAAGATGTGATTATCCTAATCAAATCTTCAAGGTGGAGATTGTTAACATTAATGGGAGACAACATTAATGGCAAACAATACAAAGTGGTGCAAGTTTAGCACCCTAAAGTTGACTTTGAAAAAGTGGCATGGGATAATTTTTTTTTGGTCCTTGAGATAATGGGCTATTTATTGTTTGGTCCTTAAACCTCAACTATAAATAGGCCTTCTCATTTCTCATCTCAATTCATCCCAACGAATCTTTCTCTCTTAGTTTTCTCTCTTCTCCCATTTGAGAATTCTTAAGGAATTCTATTTGTTTGTAATACTTTGGAGATAGTAAAGTTATCATCTGGTGTTAGTGCCCGAGGACGTAGGTATAATTTACCGAACCTCGTTAAATCTCTTGTGTTCTTTCTTGTCCTATTTTTCTTTCAATATTTGAGGGTATAATAGTAGTATTTAATTGTGCTATTAAATTACTATAGAAGGGATATTCTGTCTAAGGAAAGACTTGGTATTTAAGAGATCCATGTGATCCACCTCTCTTCCCTGGGAATTGAACTTTGTGTGATTTTTTAGTACAATAATTTACACGCTTCCGACCCTATTGGAACAACACTATACATTCCTGAATTTACCTTTAATCTGTTATCTGTCACTAAACTTACATCCACCTTATCTTGTTCTTTTGTGTTTCACAAATCTTCTTGTGAAATACAGGCTCTCCCCTCTATGAAAATGATTGGTACAACTAGAGTGTTGTCTGGTCTTTATTTGTTGGACTGCCCTGTTGCTTCTTTTTCAGTGTCAACCCCTACTGCATTACAAGTTTCTTCATCATCCACATTGTGGCATCATCAACTTGGCCATCTTTCAAATTCAAGGCTCAAGTTGCTGTCATCATCTATTCCCAACTTGTCTTTTTCGAGTGATTCTCCTTGTAAAACCTGCCATTTGGCAAAGCAAAAGAAACTTTCTTTTCCTGTAAGCCATTCACTATCAAATAAATTTTTTGATTTGATTCATGATGATATTTAGGGCCTAATGGTGTTCTTTTCATTACTGGTCATCGTTATTTTTTAACAATTGTGGATGATTTTAGTCGTTTTACTTGGGTTATCCTTATGAAAACAAAATCTGAAGCTCGTGTTCATCTTCAAAATTTTTGTCTCTTGATTGACACACAATTTAGTCGTAAAATCAAGACTATTCGAAGTGATAATGGTCCTGAGTTTAATATCCCACCTTTTTATGCTTCTCGTGGTATCATTCATCAAAACTCTTATGTTGAAACTCTACAGCAAAATGGTTTAGTGGAGCGTAAACATCAACATATCCTTAATGTGTCTCATGCCTTGTTGTTTCATTCCAAATTACCTGAGCTTTTCTGGGGTCATGCCATTTTACACTCTGTATTTCTTATTAACCGTACACCAAACAATCTTACCCCTTTTGAAAAACTAAACTCTACTCCACCAGATTATCAAGCCTTAAAAGTTTTTGGTTGCTTAAGCTTTGCCACCACCTTACAATCCAATAAACATAAATTTGATCCTCGTGCCAGAGAATGTATTTTCCTTGGTTACCCACCTAATTTCAAAGGCTATATTTTGTTTGATCTTGCTTCTCATGACATTTTCATCTCTCGAAATGTCATGTTTCATGAAACCACCTTTCCAACTGTCACACATTCCTTTGACACTGTCACACCTTCCTTTGACACTATCCCACATATTACTTTTGATCCTTCAATGTCTTGTGATACTGATATACCACCTCCTGAACCTATTCCCTCACCTCAATCTGACTTATCAACTCAATCCTCTCGGCCAACTCGCACTTGAAAACCACCTTCTTACCTCCAGGACTATCAATGCCATGTATGTCCACCAAGCTAACCTCACTCCACTCTTTATCCATTAGCTAATTATCTTACCTATGCCAACCTCTCCACTTCTCATTTACATTTTACCTCAACCATCACTGTAGCCATTGAACCTCAAACTTTTAATCAAGCCAACAAACAGTCCCAATGGAGAGAAGCAATACAGGCTGAAATTTTAGCTCTTGAACAAAATAACACTTGGGTTCTTGTTAGCAAAGATTACAACTGTCAGATTGTTACTTGCTATGGCTGCTTCAAAGAAATGGTTTCTCCAGCAGTTAGATGTTAATAATGCCTTCTTAAATGGAGACCTTGATGAGGAAGTTTATATGTTGCCTCATCCTGGATTTGATTTGGGTATGAATAAGGTTTGCAAACTTCAAAAGTCACTTTATGGACTTAAACAGGCCAGTAGGCAATGGTTTTCAAAGCTTACATCAGCTTTGTTATCTATTGGATATGTGCAATCCATGGCTGATTATTCCTTGTTTGTGACAAAGAAAGCTACTTCATTTACTGCTTTGTTAATCTATGTTGATGATGTGATTCTAACTGGTGACAACATGGATGAGATTAACAAAGTCAAAGCCTTCTTGGATACCTCATTTCGAATCAAAGATCTTGGAGATTTAAAGTATTTTTTGGGGTTAGAGGTAGCTCGAAGTTCATCTGGTATTCATTTGTCCCAAAGAAAATATGTCTTGGACATTCTTTCTGATTTTGGTTTCTTGGAGTGCAAACCTGCTAAAACACCTATTGCAACCAAACTGTCAAAGGATGCTTCACATGAATATCTTTCTGATGTTACTGCATATAGACGACTTGTTGGACGATTGATTTATTTGCAGTCTTCTCGCCCTGATATATCATTTGCAGTACAACAACTGAGTCAGCATTTGGATAAGCCTACACTCTCACACTTGCAGGCAGCTCATAGAGTGCTTCGATATTTGAAAGGATCTCCTGGATCTGGTTTGTTCTTTTCTAGTTAAAAAATTCAACCAGTTCTCAAAGCCTTTAGTGATTCAGATTGGGAGGGTTGTCCGGATACGCGACGGTCAATCACTGGATATTGTATGTTCTATGGTGAATCATTGATTAGCAGGAAGGAAAATAAACAAACTACTGCTTCTCGTTCTTCTACAGAAGCGGAGTATAGAGCACTTGCATCCACAACATGTGAAATCCAGTGGCTACATTTTTTAATGACTGATCTTCATCAGCCTGTTTCTCGTCCAACTTCATTGTATTGTGATAATGCTTCTGCTTTACAATTGGCAGCGAATCCTGTTTTTCATGAGAGGACAAAACATATAGAGATAGATTGTCATCTCATTAGAGAAAAGACTACTCAGGGTGTTATCAAATTGCTTCCTTGTTCATCCAAAGATCAACTTGCAGATATCTTTACCAAGGCCCTTGCAGCAGTTCCTTTTGAGGCAAATTTGGTCAAGCTGGGAATGAAGAATATCCACTCTCCAGTTTGAGGGGGCGTATTAGCTAATTAAGTTATAAGTTTGTTAGTTAGTTTATAACAAACTTAACCATCATCTAGCTGATATCATCTAGCTGTTATATAGTTGTTATCTAGCTATAACTTTCTGTTAGCTTAGTTAGCTGTTTGCTTTATGTATATAAGCATTTTTCCTATTCTGTAAATAATAAGGAAAATCATTTTCATATTTTCCACGTTTTCTACAGTTTTTTTTACTTCAATTTATATATATATATATATATTTTTTAATATAGAATTATTCTTAAAAACAAGTTAATTTTTAAGAAATATCTCGACGTTTATAGATATCGAGTTTTGTTGTTAAATTTACATCGTAAAATAAAATTAAAGTAATTATTATATAATGATTAACTAATCTTAACACCCACTGAGTTGATTATAAATAACCTTTAGATTTTTTAATTATAATCAATATACAATGATATTAGCACCTGTTCGTGTTAATTTATAAAATTAATTTTTACCGTTAGAAATTAAACTCTAATAAATACAAAAAGATCTTAACATCGGTGCTTGTCGAAGTCCTATAATTAATTAATATTTTATCTATCTCTTAAACCTAGTCCTAATGAATGCATTCTATTGAGCGGCCGTCAAGTTTATATTTATTTAAATTTACACCATTTACCATAAATCTAATTAGAATAAATGCCTTAGTTGTGGCTAAAGTACCTAGTACTTCAATGCGGTTTTCGTCGTTTACAATCTAGATGGAAATGTGAAGATTGGAGACTCTTACCTTCCACTTCCCTTATGGAGAAGTGACAATCACGTTCGAAGATGTAGCCCTAATCATGGGCCTTCAAATTGAAGGAGTTCTTGTTACTGATGTGGATAAATTTGAAATTGAGCCAAAAACAAAAAGGTTAATTGGTCATGATCCGGTCAACAAGGATGATTTTAAGGGCGACCAAGTGAAGTTCACTTCATTGGATACATTGGTCAAGCATCCACTAGCTGGTGATGTGAGCAATGAAGAGTTCAATTAGTTTGTTAGAGCATATATATTTTATGCCATCGATGGATTGCTTATGTAAGATAAGTTTGAGAATCTTGGCCACTTAATTTATTTGTCATTGCAGGAGGACTTTACTTGTGCCTGCATATAAAATTGAGATATTGACATTCCGATACCGGGCCTTTAATATTGTGTCTGATTGAAAACCTAAAGAATTGAATGTTTGTTACACCTTCTTTCAAGTATGGACCTTGATGTGGATGTCATTTAAAGTGTCGATCCTTTCTCATCTATTATCATTTCCATCGATAAAAAGTTAAAAAAAATATATTTGTATTTAACATTTAAAACATATTTTAGGTTAAAAGTTTTTATAACTTGTCTTGGAAATCTTTAATATATTTGTAGATTTCGAATAAATTTGGATCACACCAGTTATTATCGAGAGCTTACACATCCGAAATGACATTGATAAATATGCAACTCAAGAGATTAGTTGTTATTTTGTTTTAGTATTTAATAAATTGAATATTATCATCAATTTTTATTTTGTTAACCGTAAACAATTATTTGTACTTTTCATGGAAATTGTATTGGGCCTAGGACATTTAGGTTGTGCTCCCAAGGGATGTGGTCGAGGAGGCGAACAGATTGGGGAGGGCCTACATGGTTGTTATATGTGTCCATATTTTTCAATGGAAACATAGCGATTGGATGCTGCACCAATTTGGCACATGACAACCATTCCTGAGGGAGTCAATGTTAGAAAAACTCGGTTGAGCAAACGATTTTCAATCATAACGGAAATTTAAAATATTGAAAATCAAACCAGTTTGTGATATTTTTAGCATAAACTTTTCATAAAAAGTTTTGTGCGAGACAAATTTGTATAGTTTTCAAATTTCAATCGAATGATCTTCTTCCTATCCTCATACCCCGAATTGTTTCGAGTGTGGGCTTGAGCAACACGAACCAAACAGAGAACTAAAAATGATTTAATCACTTTCAGTAGGAAAGTAATTCTCTCAAGTAAAAACCGGTAGAAATTGTAATTCTCAGAAAATAGAATTTATTCTTAGAAAATAAATTCTCACTACTTTCTGGCAGAATAACAATATATGAAACTTGTCTATTAATAGCTCTACCAATATCATCTATTTATAGGGAGAGATAGGAGAATCTTGATTGAATAAGAATAACACAAATAATGTTTATTTAATAGAAAAATAATCTTCTAGTCTAAACCCTCTCAATTCTCTTAGGGTTGTCTCCCATTACATATTTATGTGAGGCAAATTAGATCTCTCATGTATTGGGTCCAATTATATGTACTTTCTAAACTTTTGTGTAACACCCTTAACCCGTATCCGTCGTCAGATTAGAGTTACAGAGTATTACCGTACAAACAAAACATTTAAACATACATTATCCAATACAAATTATAAATCAATAATTCATATACATATCGTCCCTAAATCGATCCTTCGAGGCCTAAAAATTACCTTAGAAACAATTCGAGACTAATTTGAAATCATTTGGAAAGTTTATGAAAAAGTTACAAAATTATAGAAACAAGGATCACACGGCGTGTGCCGCACACGGCTGAGACACATGCCCGTGTCTCAGGCCGTGTAACTTTCGAACTAGGGACACATGATCGTGTCCCAACTAGTGTCCTCACCCGTGTAACTTACTAAGTAGGGTCATACGGTCGTGTCACATGCCTGTGTGCCAAGCCGTGTAACTCTCGAAATAGCCCCACACTCCTTTGTGCCAGGCCGTGTATCACACACGGCTGAATCACAGATCCATGTCTCAAGTTGTGTGCACCCAAAATGAACCTTATACAACAAGTTTACCATTTCAAGATTACTTGGACCCTAAGTAGACCATTTACCAATCAAAACATCTATTCAAAGTGACATTAATCAAGCTAAAAGCATGCCAAATCAACATCCTAAGTGCTTAACCAATGCATCCTCATTGATACCACAAGTATATACAACTGTACATCCAAATAAAAACATCAAACACAACTTATTAATTCATCAAATCTAGCACCTAACCAATGTACCCATCATAGGTACCTCAAATACAACAAATAATTAACACATATCATTCATATTTGCAATAGAATATCTTACCTCATTCACATATATAATGTAAGTTAGTAATAAATACATAAGATTTTACTTATCATTTTACACATCCGAAACATTAATAATGACATACAAGCCTATTACATGCCATATAATCTGAAATGAACGTTCCAAAAACTACCAAAATATATGGATAGTGTGACTCGAGTGCCGATCCGATCGTCCAACCTTTCGGGTATCTACAATAATAAATAATAACACAAGTAAGCTTAAAGAAACTTAGTAAGTTCAACGTATTAAAACGATAAACCTTACCAAAGTAAGTACAATAAATCAAACAATAACATTACAACCATGAATGTTCCCTGTCATCCACAATCTCAACTGGTAAATCATAAAAGTTCAATTCAAAATTCAAATATATAGCAAATCCATCAAAATCACTAAACAAGTTATCTTACCAAGATTTTCATTTCGATGAATGACTTACGGATAAGAGTACATTGACAATCCAACCAAAACACACCAAATACTCATAAGAGCTTATCCCTCTGAAACACACTAATGCTCATACGAGCTAAACCATCTAAAACGCTCATAAGAGCTAATCCATCCGAAATATACCAAAATAGATAGTAAAACACGAAAGTTCACAAAAAATGTTGAACCTCGGTCCACTCGGGAAATATTCTCCACAAAAATCTCCATTCAATCCCCCATAACACACCAAATCTCGATTGTACTTTACCCCGCGTTCGACCCAATCCAAAAATCAAATTCAATAACATCTTCCAAGTAACTTTTCATCAACAGTAATTCAATATATCTAATATATCCTTTTTAATCATCTAACAATTCATATAGATGTTTAATTTTAAACCATTTGAACTTACTTGGATCGAATTTTAAACAGTTCAGGTTCTATTCCACAATTTTTCCTTTTCCACAAGTAATCAACCGGGTCTTGATCTAAAATGTAAAATTTATCAATTATCAACTTACATTTCATATTCCAATTCATTTCACATTTATACCATTTTATTTTTTGAAATTATACAATTACCCCTAACTTTTATAACTTTTGCAATTTAGTCCTTTAACCTGAAAATTATCAAATTAACCTTTTTTTTCTCAAATAAACCTTACAAATGAATATATAATGCTTCTAAATAGTCCATAAAAGACCTCATATTCACCTTTAATTGTTGAAACTTTGACATTTTAACAATTAAATCCTTAAACCAAAAATTAACTAAAATTACTTTATAAAACCATCAAAATCATAACCAAAGCTTCAAACATATAATTATCATCACAAAAAACTAAAATTAATCAATGATAATTTCCAAAATTTTTAACAAATTAAAAAATGAAGGTACGGGCTAGCTGGACCTAGTTGCAACGATCTCAAAAACATAAAAATTCATTAAAAACGGGACTCAAAACTTACTCATGCAAGGCTCAAACCAGCTGAATGTTAAGCTTTTCTCCTATGGTATATTCAACCAACCATCAAAACAAATGAAGAAGAAGATGATGTCTTTTTCTAATTAATTTGTTTTAATTTTTAGGTTAATTATCATTTTGCCATTAAAACATGTCTTATTCTACTATTTTTACATCCATTGATGTCCAACATTATTAACTAGGGTTTAATTGCTACATAGGTCCTCCCTCCTATGATATTTAAGCTATTAAACCATCTAAATGTAATAATTATTAAAATTTTCACCTTTTACAATTTGGTCCCTTTTCTTTAATTAACTATCTAAATGTTAAAACCAAATTTTAATACGACTCTAACGAATCCATAAATATTCTAAAAATAATATTTACAAGTTGACACGACGAAAATTTGTGGTCTCTGTACGAGCCCATTTTGCCCGGACCCAGTGCAAAACAAAAACAAAATAAAAATAAAACATAAACCAAATACATTGCAGCCCAAATTTCATATGGCCCAAACTACCCAAAATTAACCCTAAACCCAAAACAAACATAACCCTAGCCCAAGATTAACCCCATTTTCAGCAAACCCTAGTTTGCTTCCCCAAGCTAGCCGTCGCAAGCTTCCATGCGTGGCCCCCTCGTCCACCACGCCCCACGCGTCTGACACTCCCACCTGCTCCACCGTGCCCACCACCTGCAACAAGAACAAACACAACAGCAAAGAAAACATGCGAATGATGGGGGAAGTAATAAACAAAAGGAACAAAACAAATATATTGGCTTTAAAAGCCGAAATCTATCATTGGAACGAGGAGGATTTTTGATATTTCAAAGGAGGGGAAAACAGATTGTATTTTGGATGAGGGATTTGAGGGGAAACGGATTGTATTTTGAAATGGGGGGATCGATTGTATTTTAGGGAAACCGGTTGTAAATAGGGGGGAGAGAACCGATTGTAAATAGAGGGGGATTTTTGAATACAAAAAGATTGTATTTTCACAGGCACATCAGAAATCAAGAGCAAAAAAAAAGGTTGATTTTAATTTCTAGGGTTCCCTTTGTTCATTTTTCATTTTTGTTATTTATTTTATTTTTTTATTTTTTTATAAATCTATTTCAAACAAAAAGGGAGAAGAAGAACTTACCCGGAACCTCGTGGCAGTGTCGTCGGGGGTCTCCTCCGTCATTGGATCCGGACCCGAATGGGGTTGATGCCCTTTGCTTTCTTGCTTTCTCATTTGATAGAACCCTCCCTCTTATTTTCTAAAGCCAAATGGGATTTCAAATTGTTTTCATCCAGTTTTTTTTATATATTGGTGTATGAAATAAAGAAAGAAAAGAAAGGGAGCTCACTTACCAGGCCTTTATAGTAATGATCTCAGGCCATTTTTTTTTTCACACCGTCGGCTACCAGATATGGTGGTGGTCCGGCGTCATGTTTGGGTGAAAACCTAACAGAGAGGAGCTTGGGGTTTTGTTTAGAAAAGGGATTTGTAAGCTTAAAAAATATAAAGGTTTGAATAAAAAATTAAAAGGCACCATTTTAAAAAAAATGGGGGGTCTGCGAGTGGCCTGATCCACAGGCTAAATCCACGCATTCTCACTTTAAGTGGGTAATTTGCATGGTTGGTCCCCTCCATTTGTGCTGTCTTTTAATTAAACTCTATTTTGTTTCTTTCGTTTTTACCCTAAAATTTGCGTGTAATCTCAATTCGGTCCGCGCTAGAGTACTGCGTTTTGATATTTGGGATAATTTTGTTTTTTTAATCCCCATTAGTTGGCGCGCATCGTATTTTGGTCCTCAGTATTGTTTTAATCATTTTATTTGCTTGCGATTTTATTTTTATTTTAATGGAGTATTTTTTTATTTTTTTCTTTTCTCTTGTAATTCTTTTATTTTCTTTAAAAATTTATTTTTGTTCAATGTTTTAAAAATAAAAAAAATAAAAAAGTAGGCTTTATTTGTTTTTTTCCCCTCAAAAGTAGAGCCTTGGGAAGGGAAAAAGCTTACCGTGCATTAAGGGATGGAAATGTGCACATTTCTTTTAAATGGGAAATTTTCGCGATTAGTCCCTGTCCTGGGTGCCTATGTTCAATCAAGTCCTTTTTTTGTTTTCTTTAAATGCTTTCAAATTACCCCGGAAATTTGCGCCCAGACCCCTCCCTCATTACCCACGTGTCCATTTTGGCCCCCCTTGTATCCTTTTATTCTATTTTCACTCCAGAATTTTATTTTTTAATTCAATTAAGTCCTATTTTGTTTATTTTAGACACTTTTATCACAAATTTTTTTGGTATTATTATTAATCTAATGTTACTATTTTTTATTATCATTTTTTATTATTTTCCTATTATTTATTATACTATTTTTTTACACTATTATTTATTATACTTATTATATCATTTTCATTATTTCTTATTTCTTTTCATCTAATTTGATCAATTGGAGTTAAGTTTCACATTATTATATTATTTATTTATTTATATATTTGTTATATGCTTCATATATATATATATATATTTAAAATAAAACGAATTATTTTATGTATAAATCGTCATTATATGTATCACATTACTTGTTATATTATTTTTTACTAATAATCATTTTTTTGTACTATTTCTTTTTATATACATATTTTATAATAATTTTAAATATAGTTTATTATACTTATTATATTTTATCATGAAGACGAGACTCAATATTTGGCAATTCGCGGAATAGTGCCCTATCGTGCTGGGCTGCAATCTCCCGTTTGACCAAAATAATCGAATATCTCTCCGGAATTTCACTTGTATTTTTCTAAATAAGGCAATATTTCGCGTTTGGAAAATCGAGAAAACGTGCCCTAACGTGCTGGGTTTCGATTTCTCGTTCGACTAAATAGCCAAATATTCTCTTAAAGCTTCAAAGTATGGTTTCATTAAACTATAAGGTGACCTTGGTTTCGATGGTTTAGAGTATCGTGTCCTAACGTGCTGGATGTGATATTCCTTCGAACAAGAGAATCTTATATTTCAATTCACGTTATCAGAGTTTCTTTTAAGGATCGTACTTTTAAAAACTCTTCAAATTTTCAATTTTTGACACTAAGACACTAATTAATCAACTAGGTACCAATTTTGGGCGTATCGAGGGTGCTAATCCTTCCTCGTGCGTAACCGACTCCCGAACTCATTTTTCTGAATTTCGTAGACCAAAATCGTTGTTTTAATAAAATTAAATCATTTATTAAAAACAACCACTTTTTGAGGTGACCCGATCACACCTCATCAAAAAAGGATTGGTGGCGACTCCCGTTTTCATTCTTTTTTTCAAAATCCAAGTCGACCCCGTTTTCATCAAAAAAAATGGTGTCAACAGTCTCGAAACCACTTTTCCGTCACCATTGAAAAATAGGCTGTTACATTTTGACTTAACACTTTATAGTTTAATCCAACCAAATGTTTGTTTTCTATTTCCTAAAATAAATATTATTTATTTATTTATTTAAATTAATTAAATTATTTCCTAATTAAATAATTTTCTCAACCCAATTCTAATTCCATTAAAGTCATGGAAACTTTACTGTAAAAGAATCTATGAGGAAATATATTCAATTTTCATATTCAACAAATCCATAATGATTGATTAATTTCATTTCATTTTCGAACTTAAGTTACTTAAATATAATTAATTAAATAATAATTTAAAAACCTTAAATTAATTCTCAAGCCATTTCTATACTAAGCGAAAAACACATTCATTTGTGAATACGCTCCATTTCTTTAACTCTATCATTTTCTTTCATTCATGTTCATTTGGTTTTATATGCAATTTATTTCTAGTTTCAACGAGCTAACGGAGGGATCAATTGGTCATATATAATTAGAGCTCAAATAATTTATAATTAAGTTCCAACTTTTCAGCTATTAATTATAAACTTATTTAGGCATGAAGTCATTCCACTATAGTATCGTAATTGAGCTCTTCCTAATTATATATCATTACGAAAGCTACTTGATAAGTGCTCATCCAATAACCTTGTCATAAGTGTGTTACCCTCATAGAATATCCTTAATCTATTTGGGATAAGTTTTTTCTCCAAATATGATATTATTTTATCTCATGGTAACCATTACATCTTCCTTTATGAATAGTCAATTATTATCAAATAGTAATCAAATCATTTATCACAAAAATAAACGACCCTTGACCATGTTTACTTTTCATCTATCATGTAATGTTGATGAGAGGATATCATTTACCCATTAGTTGAGCTATGAATTTCACTATTATGAATAATGCTACATACTGCAGAAGTTGTATACCTAACACACTAGCTTTCGGTTCTTTATCTATTTGAACTCAGACTTTTATTTATATAAAAGTATTTGAGTCATGCATACATAGTTCATCATTCACTCAGGGTTAAGGTATGCCACACTATGAACGTCACAAGTGAACCAATTCATAAACTGATCTAAGATCTATTCTAGTTGGGTCTTGTACGATGTATTGTCATTCTAGTCAGTCACATCTATGTCTCTATCTTGTGGGAATCATCCGCTCCGATACTCAAGACAAAGCATCTCCCCAATTGGACTTGATAGGCGACATATTAGTAATACAAGTTGTCTAAAGATATGTTTAGGTTCATGTACTAATACAAGTTGTCTTTCCGTATTAAGATCCGACCACTTAATACTGTTTAGTATTAGTTAAACGTTAAATAACCAGTGAGCCAATTTTTACTTCTATTTTACTTTGCATGCAAAAACCGTTGAGGATAATATACAAAGAATATTAATGTGATCAATGAATATTTTATTAAAACAATATACAAGTATTTTGGGCCTTGTACTCATTCTTTGTGTTTATAATCTACTGTATAATAATGCCCCTCAAGTTTTAAAAAGTGACTCAGCGATGACCAAAAAGAGTGAATTCTCATGCCTTGTTTGTATCGATGATCGCATAAAGTTTGTCTAGGACTAAATGGATATTATTTGGAATAACAATTTGCGAGAGACAGCCATATTTATTTGGCACTGAGCAAATTTTAGAGCGATATTATACTGTGTTATGCAAGAAAAGATTATGGTGAAGTCATTTACCTTGTTGGTATTCTTTGATATGTGCAGGATGAAGCCATGAAGCTAGAGCGAAGTTGTTGGTTGTATTTCCTCTATATATGGATGTAACTTGTGAGAAGATGATTTTGTCTATAAGAACTAATTCTTATAGCTGAAGTAGAGATTAGGCAATGACTTTTCCTTTGGGGTGATGACTTGTTGCTGTGCAGGAACTGTGATTAGTGGCTCTTGGATTAGAGACATACATTGTCATGATTATTAATCATGGAACAACTTTGGAAATGTCTTCACTTTGTGTTTTAAGGTAGTAATGGATGAAACTATGTCTACTAGAGAATTTTAGAATTGGCCTCTCGTTCCAAAGTTTGGATTTGATGAATAAATAATTTTCTGAGAGTTTTTGGGTATTATCTCATGGGTGACGAATGTACTAATAATCTCTTAAGGGACTTAAGATATTATCCCTAAGAGAGGTAGAATAGTGTCTCGTGGGGAATGTGAATTATGGTATCTTTAGGGATTAATATCCCCTGGTCCTTATACATGTGAAAATTTATTACCTAATGGATGAATATACTAAAATCATATATATTTATATAATGCATATATATACTAAGAAATTATACATTTCAAAATTATATTCATAAGTAAACTATTAAAATTCTATCACACGTTTATGCATGTGGAAATTATGTATTTAGAACACAAGTGTATGTTTAAAAATAACATAAGGAAATTTAAATAGGTAAATACATCATTTTAAGAATATTAAATGCATTCAAATTGTTTATCATGGTATTGAGTTTACTTGCAACACTAACTCAATCAACGACATTATGAATACTAGATTTTTCACACCCACGATGTGAGTGAAGGAAAATATAAAAATATTTTCTTTTAAAATTTATTCAATAATGAATATAGTGTAATGGTAATGAACTTGTATTTTGATACTATTGAACATATGTCCAATCCTTAGCTTTTTAAAGTCAAATTTAATTAAATCGAGTTTAAATTTGAATTAATCAATTAGAGTTGAAGTTAAAATGAATAAATCTAGAATACGAGTAGATGCGAAAGGAAAGCAGAAGTGAATAATACAATCACCATTCCCATTCGGATCCATTGTTTCAGTCTCGCACCATTCATTTTGAATGGTGGAATTCATTTCTATCATGAAGAACGATTGGTGACCTTCTAAGGCCTTGAAATTGATGGGTTGTATTGTAAAGAAACAAACACTTCACTATTATCAGCTCGAGAAGGGATTGTATGAAACTATAATTTCATGTCATCTCTATTCCTCTTCAATATAAGCATGACAAATCATATTTTTCCTCCCGATTTTTAGCATTTTTAGTTGGATTTGGATTTTTTCAAGAAGAAAAAGCTGAAAATCAGGAAGAAAAATCTGATTTGTCATGCTACTATTGGAAGGAGATAAGGATGACGTGAGTCACAGTTTCATACAATCATTTCCCTACCACCCCAGCACATTATTGTCCCTAAGACATTATTGAAATAAATAATTTTTCAGTGTGCAAGTGGCTATTATAGAAATAGCAAGCAAGAATTATATATAAAGTTGATGCCTTGAAAAACCACCCTGGAACTGCCTTTTATTAGTCCTCATCGATTCCTATTCCCAAGTCCCTGTTTTTCTCACTTGAAACCACTGATTTATTCGTCTAAATGAACAGCATGCACCCCCACAAGCCATGAAGGCTGCTTGCCTGCCTCAACTGCAACGAGGCCAAGCATCTCTAATAGTTTCTCACAATCTGTAAATTTTGACTTGATTTAATCTGAATCCCCATATAATTTTGTTTGATTTGATAATTCAAATGTGAAAATAATTTAGATTAAAAATATCTAAATTAGTAATCTGTAATGACTCAAAATTCAAATAACAAAATTTGAAATGACTCGACCTTGAAAATTCGAATGGTTCGAATCCAAAAATACATCAACTCGAAACATTCGAAATCATAAATAATTATGAGTAATATGAATTTAGATAGATAATAAAATTGGAAGTAGTATCGTAAAAATTTTCATCTTTTTTAACCATTAAATTTATATTTTTTATTAAATCATCTCAAAACAAATGGAAATGGTAATGTTTTTTTAATTTAGTTGACGTTGCATACACGTGGGTGATGCATCATCATTTAATTAATTTTTAATTAACTTTTTAAAATTTAAAAGTTTAAAATATTATAAAAATTAAAAAATCTTTAAAACCATATTAAAACATATAAAAGTATATATTTTTTAATATTTTTAAATTTAAAAAATAATTAAATGCTGATGTACCATTCACGTATATCTCATATCAGCTAAATTAATAAACGTTAACTTTTTTATCAATTTTGAGAATGGTTTAACAAAATTACAAATTTAATGACTAAAAAAACCGAAAAATCAAATAGAGAGCATTATGAAACAGTCGGAGCTTCGTGTTTTTCTTTAAATTAAATGATGCGACATATACTATGGACGTTATTAAGCTACGCTATAGTTTGATTCAATGAATATTTCATGTTTGTCTGTTCATCAGTCAACGCTCTTGGCGAAAATACTATACAATCTATATTATAAATTAAAATTTTAATTGAATTGAACAATAATTCGATTACAAAAATTAAAATAAATATATTATTTGAAGGTATATTAATTTTTTAAAATTTCACACTAGTGAAATTATTAAGGATACTAATTATTTGGACTAACTAAGGACATAGCTCTTTTTTTAAGTCATTATAAGATAATGGTAAACTTGCAATTCGATCTCACTACTATGCTCGCATTTGAGGTTTAGTTTTTATATTTTAATTTGACATAATTTGATTTTCTACTTTTTATAATGACATTAGTTAGTCTAAATAATTAGCATCCTTAACTATTCTTATTAAAATAATTACGTGAATTTCTCTTAAAAACACCTTTCTAACGCAATATATATTTCTTCATGAAGTTGGAATACGTATTTTTAAGAAAAAATTACCTTAACATTTTGACTAAAATAATTATATAAACTATTTCAACTAACTATTGATATTATGTAGAGAAACTAAATTATATCAAATTAAGTATAGATACTAACTCCAAAATTTAAACATAATCATATGCCTAACATAACCATTGCTCATTTGATTTAATAAAAAATTATTTTTATTTTTATTGTTATTAAAAGATTGTTTTTAATTTAATTTAATTGGTATAAATGATTGTATGTTTACTGGAAGCGAAGTAGTGAACCAAGGATAACAAACTAATATATACTAAAATCCCCTATACTATACTTTAGATTGCATTTTATCCATTTTATTGAAAAAATGGATAAATTAGTCCATGTACGTTAGATGAGTGAGTAAACGCCCCATTCGTTAAAATTACACCCCTAAATGTTTGTTTTGGTGTTTATATATAATGTATAATAACAAATTTAGCCCTCAAATTTTACATATTTGTTCAATTTGACCCATACTCTTTTATTGGAAGTAAATTAGAAATTTTTAAAACTAATAAGGCTAAAGGGTCAAAAAGGCCTTAGTAACAAATTTAAAAAAAAATCATTTAAGCCCTTTTAAAAATGAAAAGTTATTTTAAAAATCATAAAAATTATAAACAAAATTGATAAAAAGTAATAAAAATTTATTAAAAATAACAATACTGACCTAATAAAAGAGTAGAGATGAATTTTTTTTAAAATCTTAAAACCGTTAGATTTTGATGGGTTGGTATTGTTCTTTTTTCTAATAAAAATTTTAAATTTTTTATTAACTATTGTTATAAATTTTGCTTATAAAATTTAAAATTTTAAAAGGGCTTATTTTATTTTATTTTTTAATTTGTCACAAGGTCTTTTTGATCATTTAGCCTTATTAGTATAAAAATTTTCTATTTACTTCTAATAAAATAGTAGATGTTAAATAAATATGTAAACTTTAAGGGTTGTTTTGTTCACTCACCTAAAGCACAAAGATTAATTTGCCCACTTTTTTTTTAATAAAAGGACTAAAATACAATCCATGATATAATATAGGGGATTTTGTGGTATAGCCCAATTTAAAATAAAACATTTTAAATGTTTGAAGAATTAATTAGAGTTATAAATCCATAAATATTTGACTAACAAGAATATATCTTGACCTATACATAAAATTAAAAAAAAATATTTGAAATAATTACAAAGGAATTGCTATATCTATAATATAAGATATATATAAGTACAAATTTAGAGGAATGGTTGAACGAATATCTTTTATTGTTCATTATACTATTAAGTTGAAATTAAAATTAAATTATTAATATATTAATAATTATGTGATAATAAAAAAATAATATTAACTAATGTAATAATATATTAATGTTAAATTAAATAATTTTATCACACCTTTTAAAAGTTTTACTTAAAAATAATATAATATATTATTAATTGATAAAATTTTTAATTTATAAAATCATAGATTAAAAATAATAAAAATTTAAGTTCTTTTATAATTAAATATTTTAGTTAAATAAATATTTTTCTATAAATATGATTTTATTTTAAATATTATAATAATTAAATTATGTTAAAATCATTTTTTTAAATTAATAGAAATTAAATGCATGAGATTAATATTACATATATATTTAAAAAGATAATATCAATATATTGGTAATCTATAGTGTATAAATTTATTTATTCTTAATCTATATGTCAAAACGTAAAAGAAAATAAATGTATTTAATAATTAAATTAAAATTTAATTTTTTGATAAATACTAATTTCATCTAATCAAAGCCAAATTGATCGATACAAAACCTGGCTTAAATTATTAGTATTGCAACTATTATTACTTAATTAGACCTAGGATCCATATCAAATTACACTTATTATTTTAAATTAAGTATCACTTAATCAATGTTGCAATTATATCTCATTTAAAATTAATATTTAGCACTACAAGACATTTTTAATCAACTATCATTTTAAAAAATACAAAAAATTAATATATTTTAGTATTATTTAATAGGTTTTGTTTTCATAAAAAATATGATTTTCATTATTATTTAATATGTTTAGTTATTATTATTTGATATATTTAATATTATATGATTTTAATAATACTTACGCAATTATGAATTTTTTTACAATGTTTTGAAATATTATCTCAAAAGTAACGGGGTTTTAAAGTATGGTTATTTGTAGATGAAATTTTAACTAATATTCAAATGACAAGTTATTTTATCAAATTACTTTATATTTTACTATAAATTATTTTCTACCTTTTTATTTTCATTACTTTTCAAATGTTGTTCTCCTCTCTCAATTATTTTTCTAAATTAATAAACTTTTATTATAAACTAGACCAAATCTCATTTAATTAACAAAAATACATATGTTAAATATTGTAAAAATATATTATTTAATGAATTAAAAAATAAATACATAAAATTACGTACAATGCATGCAACATTGAGCGATGACTAAAACTCTTATCAGATACTCATTTGACATGTGTTCAATCCGTATGACCACATCCCCTGCCTCTATAGAACACAATTTTTTAGATTCGCTCATGAAACTGGAAAATCTTAAGAAAATAAATCTTTTAAATTTTTTTTTTGTTAAAATATGTTGTTAGTCCATGAACTTGTATAGAGTTTGAGATTTGATTTCTATATTTTAAAAGTTAAAAATTCAATCATCCTACTTTTTTAATTTGCAATTTCTAGTCCAATCATTATCATCGTTGTTAGTTCTTGTCCAATTTTGTCATGTTAACATGTTTATTTTCTACCAATCGTATGTCACATCATATGATGACAACCTAATCAAAATTTTAAGTTATCAAATTTTGACAAAAAATACTTACAATTTTAATAATTGGACAAAAATTTTTAAATAAAAGAATTAGAAAAACTTAATTTTTAACCTTTATGAACTAAATTTTAAATTTTGTAAAAGTACCGTGCTAATATCATATTTTAACATTTTTTAAACATGGGCAAAAAAATTGGATGGATGTCATTTATTTATGTGATCATTTGAAACTTTGAATATTAATTTTGTATTGGAGTATTATATGTTGTGAGTGATGATGATTGAAAAGAAAAGAGAGGGGGGGGGGGCGGCGAAGTGGCCAACAAAATGAACACCAATATCTGAAATTAGCCGCATCAAAATGTACGGACATGGGTCATGCTTCAGGTGGAAGCTTGATGTGAGGAATCTACCAGTTCAATTTTATTTTTCCTTTTAAAAATCATTGTGCAAAACAGGTGGAATAAAACTCATAAAATCTAAGGGAAAAATGCAATGACAATTTTTCAATGATCAATATTTTAAAATACATTAATCTATATGTATTATTTTCCTTAATTCAATTTAGCATAAAATAAAATAAAAACCTATTAGCTATTGTTTTTACTTTTGGTTTTCTTTATGGATCTTTTCATAAATTTATTGTCCCACCTTATCAAAGTCTGATATTAGATTAAAAAAAATTAAAATTTGAAACTAATTTGACAAAAAAAAAACTAATGATACAAAGAATTCATGGGAATGATTTCAAAGATAAGTTTGATGGGGATGAAGAGAAAAAGAAGGAAGAAGATGATGGTTCATATAGTTATGGTGTGTTGAGAGCCGCGAGACGAAGGTTGAGCAAGATAGGAGAGTAAGAGAAGAGGTTTCAAAAAAAGCCCTTTTTTAAGGCCAATGAAAGGTATTTATAGGCAAGGTTGATTACTCGCCTTAGTACTAGGTCTTGACATGTGTTCATGTTTGTCATGTCATGGTCGGCCTCCTAAGGAACATGATAGCCTTCCTAGTTAAGTGGCAATAGGACTGGTGGATTTGACATCTCATTGTGATTAGACTAATGTGGACTTAATGAAGCTTTGTATGTGCTTCATGTGATGAGGAGGCTCAACACCAAGCTTTGGCAAGGTAGGTTGGAAGCAATTCACGTGTCGGTTATGCATGTGCTAGTGAGGACCAAAGTTGGCGAGGTGTTGCCAGTAGGTGAGGTGAGACTGGCAAAGCCCATTTTAGTGAGAGCTCGCTCAAGTTGTAACATAGTTAACCATAAGTGCCCTATATGTAGTAAGGCATGGGATCAAATTATACCAAGTGAAAATGTTGAGATTTCCTTGGTAGGTGGTTGTACGCACACGTACGTTCTACCTCCTTAGGCACCCGACTAGGTGTTCTCACTCTATTGAACTCGTTGCCTCTTTAAGCAGTCTCTTAAGGCACTAGGGCTCTTGACAAATTTAGGAAGCAAAACCCCTACCGAGGACAATACCAAACATGTTAAAGGATCCACTAGCTCCAAACAGACGAGACTTTAAAGACTTCTCCTGAAGGAGTCAAAAATCCCTCAACAATGACTTCCACGAAGGTCATCTTGTTTTTCGCAAGCCTCCTCCTTTCTCTAGTGAGGCTCCTCGTTTGATTTGTGAGCCTCATCCTTTTTCGGTGAGAATCCCTCTTGTCTTGCTGAAGAGACTCCTTGGGTTCTTGAGAAAACCCTCTCCTCTTGCAAGTAGGGTCTTTCCTAAAGCATGCATGGCTCCCTATACTTGCAATGACCTTTTGTTTCTTTGGAGGGTCTTCTCCAGCACTTGGGCTAGCATTCTTGGATCATTTCTCTCTTAAAATTCTTTTTGCTAGAGTAAGAATATCCAAGTTGCCTTCTGATTCAAGGTCTTCTAAAGGGCCTCTACTGATGAACTTCCTCCAACAACAAAGTATAAACTTGGTTAGCCAAAGAATGAAGAACCTATAAACCATTAAATTTTGACACACACTAGAACTATTTGTGTCAAGACCTTAGTTTCTTCTAAGTTCATAGAAATCCAAAGTGTTACTAAAATCATGAATGTCCAAAACCTCTTCACCATTCAAGGCAATTAAGAATATCCCAAGGATGTTCTATAATTTTTTTTTTAAAAAAAGGGACCTCGTGTTTAATTATTTCTATCACAACACCATGAGCTCCGGCAAGGCCTGCATGAGCAATAACATCAATGTCAACAATGAAGCATATTCATTGGAAGAATTTCTATGGCGCCATTCACATTTATGACACTTACAATGTGTGTAAAGAAAATTCTTAAGCCTTTCTATTTTTCCAAACAAAATTCCCAACTCATACTCAGCACCTCACAATCATGCCTCCTCTCATGTCACTAGCTCACTGATATCAATACCTCACCTGAGGTTATTTGTCTTAAGGCCATTAGGGCTCTTTTCTTCTAAATAATATTTCCAAACCTTCTCCGCAATCATCAATCCTTTTATTTTCAATAGGTGACCCCATTTATAACGAGTATACTAGGCTTTCTTGAACATGTTCTCTAGGTTCGGAATCTTGCCAAAACACTCGCTACTTGGGGTATACCATCTAATTGGGAAATTAACCTCCCTTTTGAACTTTTCTTAATAAAGGTGTACATGTGCTTGTCAAGGTGGAAATTGCTCACCGTGATACTTATTATTTGTTGCTTCCCTTTTGCGAGGGGTAAACTACACCATACCTTGCAAGCACTCAGTATTGGAAATGGTGTAACGAATTAAAACTTTTTGGAGTTGGAAAAATTCATAAGTGTGCCATAGTCAGAAATCAAAATTGTTTCAAGAAGTTAAACTAAGAGGTTTTTAAGAATGGGTATCGAGTTTTTTTATGACTCGATATAATTGAATTGTATTTATTAAATGTCATTAAATTGAATAGAACTAGGAAATTAGAATTTTGAAGTATGCACTATTTTGTAAGGAAAAGAAAACTAGTGGGGTGAACGTTTAAAAGGTAGGGATTAGAATTGGAACTAAGAGGACGTCTATAAAAGGATAATAGCCTAAAGGCATGATAGCAAATAGATCGATAAGCAAAAACTCATAGGAAGGAACGATTAAAAATAGTCTCATTTTTACAATAGCTTTGCTATTCTCATGAACAAAAATTCTCTCCATTTTCTCATTTGTTCTTCAATTTTTTATTCCAGTCACTCAAATTTTATAAACTTTTAAAACATCATTAAACTTCAAAGAAATATTAAATAAAACTTAAAATTTCAAAAATTATAAAAATCATTTAAAAGTTACCGTCTAGACAAAATCTGGACATATGGTTATCCAAATTCATCATTCAAGATAATTTTTCTAAATTATATAAAGTTTTAAAAAATATTTTTCTTTAAAAATATGAGATATGTATCAATGTTTTAATTCTATTGATACCTTTCAGAATATATAAAAATAAATATATAAATAAAATTTAATTTTATTAATCGTACGTGTAAAGTTGTTTTAAAAATGTGAATGTAACCAATAAAATATGTGCATCGATTATTTTCTTACATGTATAATCTAAAAGGTGTATCAATTATTTTCTCACGTGTGTAACCTCAGGTTCAAATAGTAGGATATATTCACACTCTAAAAAAGAACTTTACATATATGATTAATAAAATTAAAATTTATTTATATATATTTAATTTCTAAAATATTGTTTACTTTTTATATAGCCTAAAAGGTACCAATAGAATTAAAATATTTTTAATATTTTTTAACTTTTTATAATTTAGAAAAATTGTCTTGAATGAATGTGGATAACCATTTAAATTAATTATCCTTGAAGATTGGGTTGGTTTGGATCAAACAATTGAACCCCTTGAATTGTGGAGAACCAATTAGGATCACATTGAGAACTTTTTTGAAGAATGAATCTTCATTAGTTCACTTTATATTGGATTTTATTAGTATATTATTTTTTCTATTTTATAACAGTTATTATTAAAGGGTAGTATTGTAATTAATTACTAGTATGTTAGAAAGTCTTGAAAACTTATATATTGAGAGACTTTTAAAGGTTTTGTATGAGAGCATAAGAGAGTACTTTATTGTTCATTGAGGAACTTATTTTGTGAGCGTATTTGAAGAATAAATCGACTATTTTTATAGCCTGAGAATTTAGAAGTGAGTGTTCTAGTATTCAGGTACAAAAGTGAGGTCTCTATACTCGAAGAGTGATAGAGTTTGATTTACTTGTTTTAATGTGGATTAAAGGTACCGACATTAGGAAATCGAACTGTGTAAACAATCATTTGTGTTCATTCAAACAATTGTTTTTAAGCAATTATAGGTTCCAAAACGCATTTTAAATTTGTTGCTAATAAAAAAAAACTATTTACCAGCAACTTATTTTGGTGCTATGCATTTTATTAACAATTTGCAATGGTAAATCGTATTATTGTAATTAATAAGTAAAAAGTTAAATTATGTAACGACGTTTTAAGGTTGTTTTTAATATATTAACATTTGACAACAACTTATTTTCTCATTACATAATTGATTAAGAATCCACAAACTATTCAAATTAGCATCTTAAAAGTGAAATTCAACAGCAACATTTCAAAATCATTGCAAAGGCTCCAATTTGTACAACCTATTACACAACCACACAAAATTTCATTGCAAAATTTAGTTGTCAAAAATCATTTTTCTTGTAGTGCTGCTTCTATGGGTCCTTTATGGCTGTGCCTTTAATTTCTGATGTGCTTGTCTAGTAGGTGGAATGTGTTGCTAAGTCTCTGTTGTGGTACTCTAGCTAGCAAGCAATTGAATGATATTGTTGTTGTCATCCTCGTCGGTTCAACTTGTACTACTCCTTTATCTGCATCAAGCTTCTATAAATTAATCCCTTTTAATACTATTTTGGCTTAATTCATGCTTTCGCCTTCAACTATACCAAAATTTTCATTCGGCACATTTTCCACTTGGATAAACAATAATCATTTTCATTTCAATTTACTCAAAACAAGAAGTTTTTCAATTCTTATTAGACACGGATAATTTTTGAAGTTAAATAAAATAAAAATAATATTTCAAATATCTAGAACAAAAAAATTTAAATACTAAAATGGAAAATAAATATAATTTACGGACCAACTAGTAAATAAAGTCTATAATTTTCTTACATATCGTGCATGTTATGTGGATGCGTTAGGTACCATGTAATTTGTTGGCTGCAAACCTGTCAGGTGACATCATTTTTGTAATTTTTGCTTCCAAAATTTCACAGCCAAAAGTTTTATTATTATGTTGAATTTCTTGGATTTATACAACACCATTTATGGTCTTATATTAAGCGAAATATTGATTTATTTAAGTACTAATTATTTTATGTTAAACATTATTTAAGTATAAGTAAAAAGTGTTTTTATGGAATAATTCGTATAAGTAAAAGGTTAAAAGCTTAATTTAAGAGAAACTCGTGTTGGCCTGATGATCAAAATTTTTAACGCCTCAAATGTAATTTGGGTTCGAGTTACGTTAACCGCTTTAGTGTTAGGATTTCCTTTTGTTGCTACATGAATGCTTCTTTTTCTTTCTTTAAAATATTCATTTTTAGTTTTGTTTATTCTATTATATTTAAAGTGGCTATATATAATTTAAATACCTTTAAGTCCTATAAATTCACACATCTTTTGAGTTTGTCTTAGTTTTTCTTTAATCTTGTAAGACAATGGTTAAATTTTAAGAGCACGTTTGGTTCGCTGTATTGGATTAGAGGTGTATTGGATTAGAGGTGTAATGGAATAGAGGTGTAATGGAAAAGCTGTGTAATAGCAAATCAACTGTTTGGTTGAATGTAATGGAATAGAGGCGTAATAGTAATCCTGTGTTTGGTTGAGTGTAATAGAGGTGTAATAGCATAATGAAAAAACTAAAATGACTAGAATACCCTTAGCAGAAATTTGTTTTGGTAAATGATTATTGTTATTGTTATTTAAATTTTAATAAGATTATTATTATCAATAATAAATAATTTAATCATATTTAAACATAATTATTATTAAATATATTTTAATTAAAATATATAATTTAATAAAATTCTTAATAATTAGCATAAATTTGTTTTGGTAAATTATTATTGTTATTGTTATTTAAATTTTAATAAGATTAATATCAATAATAAATAATTTAATCATATTTAAACATAATTATTATTAAATATATTATAATTAAAATATATAATTTAATAAAATTCTTAAAAATTAATATTCTTATATGAATTTACTCAAATCATAATATATGATACTGTAAAATATAAATTAACATAATTATTATTAAATATATTATAATTAAAATATATAATTTAATAAAATTCTTAATAAATAAAATTCTTCTATGAATTTACTCAAATCATAATATATGATACTATAAAAGAAAATTTCAAATAATTAATATTAAATATGATTTAATTAAATATATGATTTAATAAAATTTAAAATTATTATAACTAATATGATTATAGTTTATGAATTTGTATAATTTAAAATAATAATTATTACATATAATTTAATAATAATATATAATTTCATAAAATTCTTGATAATAAAAATTTTCTTATATGAATTTATACAATTTAAAATAATTAATATTAAATATAATTATATAGTGATATATAATTTCATAATGTTCTTATATGAATTTACTAAAATCAATATATAACTTGAGAATTATATTATGCATAAACATAATTAACTTATATTAAGAAAAGGTTAGATGAAAATGAAATTGTACATTAAAATCCATATGTTATATAGTTTTACAACATCAAAAAGTTTGAACATTGATATTTAATGGTAAGAAAGAAATCTCCTAACCCATTCCAATCGGGCAACTGAAGGTAAACTAAAGAAAACGATCATTTGAGTTGGATGGTCGGGAAGTTTACTCAATGCATCATACCGCTGATCGTCGGTTAAACCTTCAATTGACCATAAGGCTGAATATAAATTTGAAGCTAATGTTCAAATAACCGGCTTTGAACCCGGTATCAGCATTAAATGTTCCAACATTGTGCAGGTCCACCATGCTGGAAACTAATGCTGCATCTTCCTCGGGAACCCATTTTCTTTTGCTTCCTCGAGAAGCTTGAGCATTTGATTCTGGAACAGCTGACATAATGATCTTAAGAACAAAAAAAAAAACAAATTATATTAATTACTATTTTAATATCATGATTCAAAAGGTCAACACTTTATAAGGTCAACACACTATCAAAGAATTGAATTTGCAATTACACATTATCAAAAAAAAAACAGCACAAATTTAGAACACACGAAGAAAAAAAATATAACTTTAAACTAATTCATAGTTAATATTAAAATCTTTTTCACCGGCTTGTACTTATTCCATTTAATTCAAAGGCTTCACACTCATGTATCCACAAGAAATTAACTTGGTTTTTCTTATTTGTTGTAGCTCACATTCATGTTACATGTATTAAAAGGAAATCATATTATGAATGAGAAAAGCTTTATGTATTATGTAATCAACTTAAAATTTAAGATAGAATTAGGTAATAAATTTCAGCCTAATTAATCTTTTATAATTTAGACAACATTATTTTCATTATATGGAAAAAAAACATATTAACCATAATATTAAAATGATATACAAGATTTGTTTTATAATTAAGATAACCTTATTTCTATTATAGGGGAAAAGTCATGTTTTGAATCAATTAACATTTGTTTTAAATAACATGTATTGCGTGCATAAAATCTTAATTATAACAATTTAAATTTTATTTTAATAAAACTTATATTAAAATTTAATATATTATGTATAATTGACGTAAATATATTGATTAGTTAATTAAAATCACCCAAATTAATTGACCTAAAATGATATCGTATAAATATATTGATTAGTTACTTAAAGCATGTTCAATGTTTGAACATTATAGTTTGGACATTTAAATTTAAATTTAAATACAATTTCGTATAATGAAATTTAAGATCTAATAAAGCATGTTCTAAGTTTGATCATTGATTAAATTTTTAATTTATGATTAGTTTAGTTAAGGTTTTCTAATTTCAAAATAAATAAAATGAAGATTGAAGATTTAAGTTTAATAAACTTTTATACCATTTTAAATGGTAATTTCATTTTGTAAAAAAATATATAACTTTAATCTCATTTACATGTACAAATTTATTATTAACAGTATTGTATTTACATGTACAAATAACTGTGATTTGAAGCCCATTATTTGTAGGCATAATGCTATTTAAAAACATATAACTTAATTTAAATTCAAAAAAGAACAATAAAATTATGCAGCAATAACCATAACCATAAAAAAAAAGCTTTAATGAGCATTACAAACATACAAAAAACAGAAGCTGCTACAGCAATAACCAAAACCATATTCATTTGGGAAACAACAGAAGCTGCTACAGCAATACAGACATGGAATCAGGGAAAACATACAAGCAAAACCATGAATACCAATGGAAAACTAACCTGTAATGAGCAAATCAGGGACGACTGCGATGTGGAAGAGTTGGAACAAAGAACCTGTAATGGGAAAACTGCTCGGATCAACCTTTTTTAAAAAAAAAATAATTATGCTATAGCTAAATGATGTATATCAAAGCACATCACAACCATACACCAATCATCATCCATGAGCCATATCAAACCTCTCACTATTCCCTCAAAAAACATAAACACCAAATCCCAAGAGTACAACACACAGAACACTCAACAAGCAATCCATCAATTAACAACTTTCAAATTTAATTGTAGCAGTATAATTTAAAAGCAAAGCAGCAATTAAGAACGCAAAAAGAGTTATAAACCAGCAAGTGTCCTCTTTTCGTTACAATCTGCCTAAGCTTAAACCCTTTTTCTTTTGTTTTTCAATAATGCTGGAAGCAGTCATGGCACATCCATAAAACCAACCATATTAAGTAAATTCAGTGCCTAACATCATACATGTAGTAAGTTGCAATCAGTTAATACATAACAAACCACTGGCCTCTATTTCTCCTTCAATTCATCCCCATTAGCAAACAACACAATCCAGTCATATGTATCATCAGAAAATCATAGGCATGCACTCAATTTCTTAATTTTATGAAGCAAATAATGCAAAGGCAAAGACCGTTCGAACAAAGAGCTTGTTGGACAAATAATGAAACTTGAGATCATAAATAACAAAAATGGAATACGGAAAAAACCAAGCCCCTATACTGTACAGAAAAAGAAAAGCAAAATCTGCAAACAGTTTCCTGTTTATTCTTTCTCCAACTCATACCAAAGATCAATATACACAATAATCTGGATGAAATAAGCAACAATGAATAAAATAAAATAGCAATTTCAACAGAAATTAATCGGTCACAACCCCGTACCAACAATCCAACAGTCAATACTTCCAAGCAAAATCAATCATTAAGAGCTCTAAATTGAACTATCCCAAGCATAATTATCAACACGGCGACTAGAACATGGGCGCTCAATGCCTTGCTAACACAACCAAGGTCTCATTCCCTTCTAAAACAGAAACTACTGCTACCAAAAAGGCTTAAAAACAACAACGCAACCAGCTTCACATGATGTAGTCTAATAGAGTTCCCAATACTACCCCAGAGTCAGTAGTTCGAAATTTACACAAGATTTCCCTTGCATAACATCATCAAATTAATGCCAAAGCCAGAGAGGATTCATGATTTGATATTATATACATGGAAAGCATAACCAATACATAAATAACTTGTAGTAACTAAAACAGGTGACGATTAGGCTTAAAAAAGTAAAGAGAAAAGCATGCAGAGGGGTTATTTACAATTGGGAAAAACATTGGCAGATTAATTTAGGTCAGAATTGGCAGATTAATTTAGGTCAGAATTTAAAACTCACCCGATATTGGATCCTACGTGATGACCCGAAAAACGCTTCACTCTTTCTTCAATGGATTAAGCTAGAATTTCCAATTTTGTGAATATATTGAAGAGAAAAAGAGAGGGTTTTGGTGTGCGGAGCAGATAGTGTTGGGAGGAAATGGGGAAGGGAAATTTGATGCCAAGACGAGAAGAAACGATGACGACAGATTAATCAACGGAATCAGTGGGAAATGGGAGGAGAAAATGATTAGGACGGAAGAGGAGAGGGTCGGGTAGGGAGGGAGGGTAAAACAGAGAGATGGGGAGGGAGGCCGGGCGTAATGGCTAATACAACGATTTGGGAACGGATTGTAAAACACGGGAATTTGGGGATTAGGGGCGTAATGTAATACGCGCGTAATGGCTAATACAGCGAACCAAACGCCGGATTAGGAGCGTAATGTAATACACGCGTAATCGGGGCGTAATGGATTGGGTAATACGGCGAACCAAACACGCTGTAATTTTTGTCTTTATACTATGCTAAAACTTAGATTTAAACCATACATTTTAATTGTTTAGATAATTTAGTCCCTCCACTTTTATAATATCATTAGTTAGTTTAAATAATCAATACTGTTAACTAATTTGATTACAATAATGACATCATTTTTTCTTTAAGAAGACTATTCCAACAAAAAAATTTCTTTTATGATGATGGTTTAAAATGAGTAACTTTTTTCTTTCAAAAAAGGTCATATCAATATTTTCAACGTTATTTTATGCTACATCACTACCAAGTAAAATGTTTTTTTTTATTTTTTTAAATGTAATGATAATGAACTTAACAAAAAAAATTAATAGTGGT
The DNA here is from genome assembly GCF_007990345.1 of Gossypium hirsutum. Classification (NCBI taxonomy): domain Eukaryota; kingdom Viridiplantae; phylum Streptophyta; class Magnoliopsida; order Malvales; family Malvaceae; genus Gossypium; species Gossypium hirsutum. The sequence continues at coordinate 49,553,037 of NC_053439.1, read as the reverse complement.
GGTATCTGAACCTGAATTTTTAAATTTAAAAAGTAAAGAGGGACAAATAGTCAATTTTGAAAGAATTTATTGTCAACCTCTTTCAGATATGAATCCATCTGATTCAGAAGAGAAGAACTTGCATCAGTATCTCAATTTCAATTCAAACATGGGTTTGATTTACATTCCATGTTCTGAGAAATATTTACCATCCAAAAAGCAGAAAAAACGGAGTCTTTGTCTAAAGAAATGCGTTGAGAAAGGGTGGATGTATAGAACCTTTCAACGAGATAGTGCTTTTTCAACTCTCTCAAAACGGAATCTATTCCAAACATATATGCCATGGTTCCTTACTTCGACAGGGTACAAATATCTAAAGAGACTAAATTCTTAAATATAAAAGTTGGAAGGTTAAATTTCAAACGTATAAAATATATAGAAACTTTATTCTATAATTTAACCCGAACAAATAATTAAACATGCAAATCATACCCATAAATTTGAAGGGCTCATAAATTAAACTCTCAAAAATAGCTTGATTGATAGTCTTTTGATTCATGAGACAATTTTTCATTGCAAACAATCAATGGGTCTGTATTCATTGTTTTTTTGTTTCCACTGGTGAGCCATTTTGGAATCAAATTCTTGAATTTGGTTTTCAAGAAAATGAATGGAGGAGGCAATGATCATTCTGATCATCTTCTATTTCCAAGTCAATGGCCACCCTGTTTTGGGTTTTTTTTTTCATCCATTACAGTTCTAAAAGACTATCATACTTCATTTTGTTTTTATTATTATTATTGTTTCTTTATTTTTAAATATTTTTAATAGATTTGTTAATTTAATTTATTGAGTAATATTTAGTACTTTATTAAGTATTAAAATTCGAGTTAGTAGGTGATCGAGAAGGGTTCATGTTAAGGTAGTTGATCAGGTACTCATTGATACTTTGACGAACATCAAAGTTCAAGTTTTACTACTAGTCTCATTTAGCGCTTTGGTAAGTAGTAGAGTTCGAGTTTTATCAATAATCTCATTTGATGGATGATATATCCTAATCTTGAAAGGAGTAGCCTTCACTCACTTAAACTTTTTCTCGATAAAAAATAATTTAATTTTTATAACCATTTACTCTCTTTTTTTAAGTTAGCATATTTTTATTTTTATTTAAAAAATTTGCTATTATTATAAAAACTAGGGCTAGACAGACTCTTGAGGAAGATGGCGATGTGTAACTGCAGCAAACATGAGTGCTGCGTACTATACAGCTAAGCATCAACCAATAAAAAACCCACAAATTTGTGAAAGAAACCCAAATAAAATTCATTTAAATCCCTAATTATTTTTTATTATATAAAAAATCTAATTAAAAGCAATCATTCTAATAAATTAACTCATCAACAATTAATCTCAAGTAAATTAAGTAATGATTGCTGAAATAAATTTTTAAAAATCACACATGAAGTGACACTCCAAGCCCTAATTAAAATTGGAGACCTGCAATATAAATTAACCTATCTCTGTGTCACTACTTACAATCCCTCCTTTGAAAATGAAATTCAAACCCTCTCTCTTTGTCCTTTATCTTATTTCTTTTTCTTCACTTTATAAATCTCCAAACCCTTTCCCACGGTTGGATTTAGATCTCATCGTTGCTATATATATATGTATATATATACACATAAATATACATATAATATTCATATCGTTTCCTTTCTTCTCTAGTTAGCTTTTTTTCATATCTTTCTTGCTAGTTTTAATGTTCTTTTTTCCCCCAAGGGATTTGGTTCTTTTTGTTCAAGCTCTATGTCAATAAATCTACTTTTCAACATGGGGTTTTTTCCATTATGAAAGAGAAATCAGAGTTTCATAAGATCTTTTATACAATCAGCTTAGCTTCTCATCATTTTTTTGCCGGTTTAATTCATAGGAACTCTTTTTTTTTTTTTTAAGTTCATAAAAGGAAGGAAATTAGTAGGGTTTTTGTGGTTGTTTTTGTTATAAAGATGAATAGTCTCAACTGGTTAGATTCTTGTTGGGTAGATCTCACGTAATCAACTTTATGTTTCAGCCACTGGTAATAAGCCAGATCAGCTGGTCCTAGCCACCTGCCCCCTCTTTGATGCTAAGAGTACGAACATATTTTCTTCCAAGAAATTATATACAAAAAATCTTTTTCCTGTTTAATTTTCTCTTTTTTTTTCTTGCTGAAGCTTTTCCATGATTTTAGGCTCTTTGGGGTCATACTCAAACTTTTAATCTTCTTTTTCTTTTATTTCCTCTCCTTTTATATAAATCCCAAAATTGTATATAATATGTGTGTATGTGCATGGGGATATTTGGATAAGTAGATAGATTGACAGTCGTTGTTTGCAGGAGTAGCATCATCAAGATTCACATGCAAATTACATTGCTAAAAGTTCTTTGAAACTGAGAATCTTGATGATGCTGCATCGGCAATAAACGACTACACAAAAGAGATTAAAAGAAAAGAACCCTTTAATTCCTATTTTTTTTCTCCTCAGTTTCAAAGGATACAGTTTTCGCCACTTCACAACATCAACAAGAACAAGATGAGAAAAAAGGCACTTTTTTTCTGTTGTTGTCAGGTGAGTATGTACATATACGTATACATATATATGATACATGTAGACAAGTGGACATACTTCAATGTTAGTTTATGGGGTATTAATCTTTAACAAACAAAGGGTATCTAGTTAGCTGTTTTTAAAGGACTAGTTGCAGATCCAGATCTGTAATTATTCTTCAGAGCCAAATATATTGCTGCAGTGGAAATATTGGGTACTTTAACATATGAAGCTATATTGAGAGACTTTGTTGTGTTTATGTATGTTGATGCTATATTGAAGGAAATTAGATCCATTTGTTGGTATTTTTTAGATCTTTGATTATTTTATTCCTATTATTTCATTAATGGTTTTTGCATTGCAGATAGGCAAAGAAGCACTCTTACAGAGAAATGAGTAGTTTTAGGTTTTGTTTCTTTATGGAATTTGATGATATCAAATAAATAGGTTACTGCAAATTGGTTCTTTCCTCCATATCTTTGTCTTCAAATAGAAATTTTAAGGGGATTCTTCCAAGTGGATTTTTGTATTAAAGAATTAGTAGATATTGTTGAATATTGGAAGCTTTCAAGATCATAAATGATGTAGGAACTAGGAATTATGGGACACTGCCATTGGCCTTTTTTTTTTTTAATATTGTTAGTGGACCCTTAAAACATTTTATCTGTTTCTATTCAGTTCATAGTTTCTAAAATTTGCTTCCTTCAGTCATGAAAATGATAATCTACTCTTGAAATTTATGGATATATATATGAGCCCTCAATCGCTTTCTAAGCTTTTATACTTATATTCTCTGCTACATGCATTAAGGGTTTTTCTCTTAGTTCATAAAAGGAAAAGAAAATAATAGGTTTTTTTTTTGGGTGTAGCATCATCAAGCTTAACAGGCAAATGCATGGAGGTGATGAAAAATTATCTTGCTCAGCCTCTTTGTTTTTTCGTGTTTGATGCTGGTGTACGATACACCAATATGAGAATATGACCTCCAAAAGTCCTTCAAATGTATAGAAAAAAATATAGAAAAACTAATCATATCTATATTAAACACGTATACATATTCAATACTCGCACCCGAACTCAAATAACTTAGGTAAAAAAGTTGAAATTTGATAATTTTTGTTGCAAAAGTACTTTGAAATTGAGAATCTTGGTGATGCTGCACCGGCAATAAACGACTACAGAAAAGAGAGGGAAAAAAAAGACCCTTTAATCTTTTCCCCTTTTTTTCTCAGTTTAAAGTTACCCACTTTGCACTTCACAGCATCAGCAAGGACAAGATGAGAGAAGACTCTTTGTTGTTGTCAGGTGGTATGTGTATATATATAAATATATTTGATGCATATATTCATACTTCAATGTTAATGTTTGGGGGTATTATTCTTTCATAATAATAAAAAAGGGTATCTGAATATCTCCATAAGTAATGTTTTATTTGTTTTTTTTTTACATTGCAGGGTAAGGTAATAGTGTCTTAAAAAAAAGTGCTTTGTTGTGTTATATTTGTAGATGCTATTAAAAATAAATTAGATCCCTTTGTTGCTACATTGCAGATGTAATGAGCTTTTACTAAAGCCAACAAGGTGGTTTGCTGATGTTTCCATCCCATGAGAGTGCTTTGGAGTTGGACGTGAGAGAAATGGGGTTTTTTTAGATTTGCTTATGAGATTTTGATGATATTCAGATGAATAGGTTACTGCAAGTTCTTTGGTACTGGAAATTAGTAGATATTGTTGAATATTGGAAACTCCAATGTGGAAGAGAAGGTATGTATGTATGTATGTACGTATGTATGTATGGGGTTCTTCTCTTCAGTTTGCTTATAGGCCTTCTTATATATTGTTGAATATTTCATGCACTAGCAGACTAGTTTACAAAATATCTGCAAAGGGGGTTGATTGATGTATTTAGTAATTGCTTGATCCTTTAGTGTTAAAAAAGTGAAGTATAAATAGATGAATGGATATTAGAAAATTGAAGTCTCTGCATCATTGAGATTGACGGTCCCCATTCAAGATATTATCGGTTACTTCAAAAGATAGATAGCCATGGATGCATGAATATGTAGTGGTTCCACCTAGTACACACTTGTGCAGTTGTACACGTATCCACTTGTTTCTCCTAAACTTATGCACCTATACATATATACTGATATACACTGCTTTGATCCTTTAGTCTTAATAATGAATTGCTGGACATTACGTTTTTGCAGGTAGGTTCACCCATCATGAAGGAACCTCGCCAACTTACCAATTACTAGAACGTGAACTAGAACTATTAGTTTTTTCCAATTTAATTTCACAATATAGTCTATGAAGACAAGACCTTCCATAAACGCTAAGCACACGTGCTGAAGATCCGTCATGACTTAGCAGCTTACTGCAAGAACCTTGACATCTGGCTCCTCCACCACCACATCAAACCTATAACTTCCCCTTAGCTAAGAACCACTGACAAGAGACTTCCGTTGTTGTTACTCTACCGAATTTCCCTCAGATTTCAACTTTCTACAACTTCCAGCACAACTGTGTCAACCGTCTTCAACTACTCCCTGGTATCAACACACACACATATATATATTTATTTGTGTACCGTCCTACATGAGTATTATGTTTGGGCTGTCAAAGACAAAAACCTATATAGTTATCACATGGTAATGGAATTTGATGTGTTAACCACTGCTAACATATGCATTAGTTCAGTTGATATGATGCCATTGTAACATCGTTGAAACATGCTTAAACAAGCTCACTTGCATGATCAATCAAGGAACCATTGGTCATACACCGGACAACTCAAACAATAGGTATAAATATTCTAGAAAGATCCTCATCCGCTCCTGTTTCTCTATTTTTTTTTTAAATATCAAAAGGCATCCCAAAATTGAGTTATCACCAAAATTATTGTATTTGTAAGGGCGAAGAAGCTGCTATGGTATAAATGTCAAGCATACGAAAAACCAAAATTATACAATTAAAGCAAAAAATGGATTCCCCCTGCAAATATTTTTCTTTTTGGTGAAATGAATGCGATACAAGCCAAGGCTTTGGTTTGAGTGGACCCAAAAGGCAAAAAGATAAATAATGGTCCCCTAATGTTGTAATTGTAGTTTCATCTGATAGAACCTATGGGTGTTCACGTGGCAGACATGCAAAGTGAAGGACCTGCAATTGGTCTCCGACATGATATGTTTCATCATGTAATTGGTCAGTAAATCAATAAGAACGCATTTGAAGGGTGCAGTTATGGTCGTTTAGTACTGATGTTTAACTGGTCACTTTACAATCACAAGAGATCAAATATGAAACTTTGGTATAATAATAAATTTAACCCTTAATCTTTGTTACTTTTGTTATTTGGTCTTTTAACTTTTAAATTTTAGTTAAATTACTTTTTTAGATGGAAAATTTTTCATATTAGTACTATTTTTTTTTTTACAGTTCAATCAACTTTTACATTAAAAAAAAAAGAGGCAATTTGACAAAATTTTAGGTTTGAGTACCAAAATGATAAAAAAAAAACTAATACCAAAAACAATAAAATAGATAATGGTTAAGAGCTAAATTTATTATTGTATTTTTTAAAGAAGGGTAAATGTACTTTTTTGGTACCTATGTTTGATTTCTATGTTCATTTCGGTACCTATGTTTTTTTATTCAAATTCATACCTATGTTTGAATTCTTTTACATAAAATGGTACCTAGAGCAGTGTTAACTTTTTTATATGGTGCAATGAATATTTGACATATAATGATCATCCGAAAATTAAAAAGTATAATAATTAAAAAATATTTTATATAAAAAATTATAATTTTTATTTGCATAATAAATTGTAAAAAAGTAACTCACCCCATGAATATTTTCATGATTTTCATTTAATCTTTTATAAAATTATAAAAATTATTATTTTTATAAAAACATTTTATTTCTATAAATTTGTTTTTCTAATAAAATCTTGTGAAAATTATAATGTTTTATATTTATTTTTATTTTTAAAGAAACATTATAAAAATATTTTTAATTTCCTTTTTTTTTTTGAATTTTTAATGTGATATCATTGTAATGTCTTCATCATCACACGTCAAATATGGGACTCACCATGTCTCATATATTTATTGAACAATATGAAAAGTTAACACTGTTATATATCATTTTGTGTAATGAAAGCATACTAATTTTAAAAAAAAATAACTATAAGTACCAAAAAAATATATTTAGCTTTTTAACAAACCATCGGATCCATTAATTTTGGGGCGAGTTATCTTAGCTGAAAAAGAATTATATGAAACAAGAACGTCATGTTATTTGTATTTATTTTTCAATAGTTTACTGCTGTATCAATATTTTCATCACATTTTCATCCTGAAAAAAATTAAATTCAAATAAAAATTTTAAAATTCAAAATAAAAATACTGATATAACATTACATTATTAAAAAGGTATAATATCTCTATTCCATACATTTTTTTTTATGTATAAAATCCACTCAATTCGCAAAACAGTGATGCCATTTCATGATTTCAGATGACGCGAGAGCAAAAATGGTGACCTACTTTTTGTTTGGATAATTTGGACCAACTAATTAAACACCCTTGCACATGGAATTGGATTGATTTTTGGGTGGGCTTAGTTTAAATTACAATTATTTTTTCTGCATTGTATTGAGTTTAGGGTTAATTTTGAGTTGGAAGGAGACTTATTTGAGTTTGAAAGGATTATATATGTTTTTTTTTTATTTTAAAGATTTTTTTAAAAAATTAAATATAATAATATTTTTTGAGTTTTTTTTAAATATGTATTTTAATTTTTTTTACACTTTTTTGTAATTTTTTAAAAGTTTGATTAATTTTTGAAGTTTTAATATATGGCTTTTTAACTTTTAGAATTTTATTTTTTTTCTTCATTTTTGAATTATTTACATTTTATATATTTTTATGATTTTTTAATATATAATTTATATATTACAATCTTTTTCTTAATTTTATGAATTTAATATATTTTTATATTTTTAGAGTTCTGAATTTTTATATTTTATATAATGTTTTGTGCCTTTTACATAATTTATATACTGTAAATTTCTTTTATTCTTTTTTAATTTAATAGATCTTTTAAACATTTATATTTTATTTAAATTTTAAAATTCTTTAATAAATCTCATGTCATTAATTACTGATACGTTATTAATTACTTTGTGCAAATGAATACCACAGGATATGTTTTCATTGATGGGTGCCACTTTTTTTAATGTCATTAGTATTTTGGCATACTAATTTATTTAACTCTTAAATTTCTGAAAAAAATTATTTTAATTTTTCATTTAATTTTTTGTCTTTTTTAACTCTTAAACTAATATTTTTGTCAAAACATCTTAAAATAAATAAAAAAATTAATATTACTGACATAACAGTTCACGTGTATACCACATCAACAATTAATTACAACTTCATAAAGAAAATCTAAATATTATAGAATGATTTTTACTATTAAATAAATTCTAGAATTCCTAATAACTTATGCTTTTTAATAATTTGAATTTATTTATCTTTCTGATAATTTTTATTTATTTTTAAATCATTGAGGTAACATGCGGTCAACAAAATTAATAGATATTAACTTTTCCATCTTAATAAAAATATTTTTTTTTACATATAACACAAAAATAATTTTTTACATATAACACGAATTCAAAAATTAAAAAAATTAAAACAAATTTTTTTATAAAATACCAGCCAATACCTTTTTAACCAAAATTTATAATAAAAGTGATAGTTCTGAAAAGTTTGAAGACAAATTCAAATTTTAAATTCAGTCATTTTCCTAGTCAAGTTTATTCAACGAGTATTTGGTATTATCTAACTTCTATTTACTTGCTCAAATTAAATTAAATTCAAATCATGTCTGATTCGAGTACTTTTCTAATTCAAATTATTGGTAATTCAGGTTATAAATTATTGAATAATTCAAATTATTGACACTAATTTACTCAGGCCAACTCAAGCTTTTGAAATTTAGACCCAAAATTTGATCAGAAAACCAAAACATCAAAGCTCATTGCCATTTGCCCACTATGCACGAGAGAAGAAAGTGAGCAGGGGAGGAACTTGGGATAGATTACCCGGTAATTAACGACAAAGCCACATCTTTATAAAACCAAAAAAAAAAAAACAAACTAAATGCCATGAACTAGACTATTTTGCCATCTCTCAGGTGCCCGTGAAAGTATGGGATCCCCTATTATTGATCCACGATTCCCCAAGGCTGAAATACTCAGAGACCGTTTTCGCATTTTAACGTTGCCCTTCTCAATCTTCTCCGTGAGAAGGGAAGAGTAGGAGCATAGCGGCTCAGAAAACTGCTTTCTTATACTTCTAAGGAAGAGGTCCAAGTTCTTGTTATATTTATCCCCTTCTGAGGAAGTTGCTTGTTGGTCCCCGGAAAACATCACCACGTTATCGCAATTGCAGTCGTCGTCGTCATCAGGGCTGTAGCCATTCTTCATTCCATCTTGCAATGCCAAATCGTCGTACTCTTCGTCCGACTTTGTTGAGCCTTCATCAACTGAACCTACCTGTTGGAACAGAAAATGAAGAAGATTTAGAGCAAAATCTACACAAAATAAAGCATGAAAGAGTCGGGGTTGGAACAAAAATCTATTCAAATTGTAAAGCAGAATCTCATGCCATTTCGATCATCTTGCGTTCATAAAAAAAATTAATGAACGAGAACGAAGCTTATGATACGATAATCGAACAAAAAGCAATGTCATAAACTTCTTCCACATAACACATATGGACTCTTGGTATAATTGCATGGTAGTTTGCAACTCAATCTCTAAACTAATGCGATAATTATATATATATACACAAACCTATTGTAGGGTCTAACACAAGTTCATACCTCTTCATGGACCTCTTTATCACCATCATCACTAAAATCCTCATCAGTGTCCACCTCAGGTTGATCATCAACTTCTTCATCGCTGCCATAGACTGAGTTTTCCTCCTTAAGCTGTAAGATGAAAAATAGATAAACCAAAAGCAAAACAAGCACAGAATAACTATATACATTAAAAAAAAATCCACACTATTAGTACTAAACTAACGGTGACTTACATTTTTCTAATCATTTCATCTACTTTGAAGTATAGATGTTAAAAATATAACCCAAAGCATAGATAAAGAGTGCTTGGAAAAAGAAAATCACATTGCAACAGGCTACCTCTTTTGCTGGACCATCGGACATCCTCGGTGAGCTACAGCAAGAAGATTGGTATCTACTGCTATTTTCAGTCCCATCATATCTCGACTCATCCACACTTCCAGCACGACTTGTGCCACCATCACTAGGCCAGGCACTAATTCCAAAGTGACCAAATTGAAGATTAACAGGTTCGGCTTTGCCAATTTTTAAAGGTCCATATAAAGGAATGCCTATTCCACCCTCAGTTCCATAGCCAGAGATGGGCCTTCCATTGCTATCAATTGATTCTACTGGCCAAGCTTTAGCTACAGATCCATCAGTGTTAAGAAGGGCCATCAGTTGCCTACAAGAACCCTTCCTCTGGATCAACTGAAACATACCCTTGGAGCTCAGTGAATTGGCAGCACACTGGTTCCGGTATTCCTCATCAACCACAGCAACTGTGTTTGTTATAGGATCATAAAGTGACTCCCCAGCTTCACGCCTGCGGAGGCAACTGAAAACTGTTGCATGTATGGCTGCCACACTTCTGTCGACATTTGTGTTGTTTATTTTGGGGACCAAATGCTTGTCAGCTCGTTTACATAGATAATCTTGTATCGTCCTAATATTCCTTATATACTTTACATACTTATTTTTTGCAGGGTCCAATGTCATGTACTTCGCACGAACTGCAAATCTTTCCAAGTGTTTGTCTTCATTAGTAATATATATCATGAATGGTATAATTGAGGGATGTTTCTTCATAAGCCCCATCTGGACATGATCACAATTTAAGACGAGAATAAAGTAAGTTTGGGACAAAAACATTTTGCTGTAGGAAACCCCCCAAAAAAAGTATACTTACAACAAAATTAAGGCTCAAGTGAACACCCTCGACAACTACAGACTCTTTCCTCTCTTCCCACGCAGTAATCAACCTGTCTAGACTGTCTATTACCATCTCACTTTGTGCCTTGAATCCTTCAACTGCCATCTGTTTGGAACTGATCAATTCAGTACTAGCAGAACTACCCTCCATTGTATGGGACCCATTGGCTGAAGAACCATCAGCTACCTCACCCTTGGGAAGTGATTGAGCAATGCCTGCCAACTTTTTTGCCTGTTTTCTAGCCTTCGCTTCTGCAACTGCCACAGGATCCAAACACTCCCCAGCATGATAGGTTGAAGCCCACAGTAGAGGATTTTCCTTCTCATCCGCAAAACTCCTCATCATGTGGCGAATAGAGTCCGTAGAAATCACAGTTGTAATTCCCAACCTACCACCCTGCACGACATTACCAAAGATTAGCTATTTTGTAATTGCAGTTACAACCACTAGTGCCACAACATTAACATGAAAAGCACAACCTACCAGCAAAGCAGACAAAGTAGATTTGCCACAACCACTAGTGCCACACAACAGCACAGTTACAGATTCCTTCCTCTCTCGTATTCTGCAGTGAAGACCAAATACAGTTACAAGGGGAGACAAGAAGGTTTTTGCATCTAATTTGAAGCCCCCAAGCAAAGGACATAGAACAAGACCGTTCTAAAACCATCACAAACCCATGCCAAACCATATATGCAAATTTCCTGCACTAGGCATTAAATATAAAAATATGCATACACCTTACATTAGAAACTTATGGAATACTTGGGATTATGAACTCTATCTTGTTGGCAAAACCACCAAAAGGAGGGAAAAGAAGAAAGTTGACAGACAATTGAAAATTTGATGGAGAAACTCAAGTCTCGATAGTCTCTTGAAATAAATTCTATGAAAAGTTTGTCACGTTAAATAAAGAGAATCCAAGAGAAATGTGAATTACCAATCTACAAGCTACCACAACTCCCCATGAAATTACCAGAAAAAAAAATGAAGGAATATTTGCAGATTCAACATGCAAGCAATTAATTACAGGCCATTATAATTGCAGAAGTTTCTGGTAGGTATAAGATGTCACAGTTTCACAATACCTGCTTGCCAAAATCAAGTCAGCTCTCTGGTTTGGACCCACATACTTATACTCAGCCAGAGCTTCACAGACAACATCCAAGAAAGTTTCCCTTCTAACAACAACCGTGGTACGTCTTTTGTACAGCTCAAATGGTATGGTCTTATTTCCATCATCTTTATCTGAGACTAAGCAGCTGCCTGCCTCTGCTCCGCCAAAGTTACCATTGGTGGGACGAACGTCTTCCCTTTCAGAGTTCCCTTTGAAACTATCAGAGTTTAAGATCTCGTTTCCCTCATAATGTAGAGACTTGTAAAATGGATCACTTCTTATCAATTCAAAAACACTCTGGCTAATCTGGTAAGAAATACAAAGAATACATTTAGCAAAAGGATCCACTTGCCATAACAATCAAAGAAACATGAGAGAAAAACCAATCATGTCAGATTAGAGAATTAAATATGGAATGACATGCAACAACTCCAAACGATAAAATTATTGATGCTAAACGAATAATAATGCCAAAAGTGACAGCACGACAGAGAATCTGGGCAGTCCACATTATACAAGAATTTTATAAATATATCTAATTTAGCAAAAGTCTCCAAGTTAATTCTCGCCTCAACCTCTCACTGGACACGAAAGCGAAGATTTCTATCACCCACTAGGAAGCAGATATTAAATACAAACTGAAAATCAAACCTATAACATGCACTAATACAATAAATACAGAAAACGATGATGGGACCACACGGTGGTACAAGATCCACAACAGAGAGGTGCCAACAGAAAAGATAAAACTGATCCAAACTGATTTCATCTATATGGATTTCGATCATTTGCAAAGATCTGAAAGGCGCAGACACAAATAGGAAGTTAAAAATCTATCGAGGAGATAAATATTCCGTTACCATTCCATGACAACGACAGGATGCTGGTTTTTCTTTTTCCGGATAAATAGAGAAGCCAAAACAAAAAAAACAAAAAAAGCGCGACTATGAAACTGTTTAGGCTCAGCATTAAATCCGAATTTTAAAAAAAAACATGTAAATTCGGAAAGAAATTTCATAGAACACGTGATAAGCAATCCAGATCTATCAACTAATCATCCAGAGTTTACTCTATTATATCGTAAATTCGTAATAATATTTTGCGAATAGAAAGAAATCGAGGATAAAATGAAAATCCATAAATAAGCGAAATCAGCCTGATTGCTTGAAGTTTTCTTTAAAGAAAATCAAATTTCAAAAAGAAAGAAAGAGAGAAAACCTTGAAAGCATGACGAGCTTTGCATCCCATGAGCTGAAGAGTACTCTGAAGAACGGGACGCGTGTACCGAAACGACGACCTCTCCTTCTCCTTCTCCTTCTCCTTCTTCTCGCCTTCGTCCACTACCATTATGTACAATACCTTCGGAATCTCTCCCATCTCTTCTCTCTCTCTCACTCGCGCGCGCTATCTGTGATCATCAAAAAAAGAAGAATCAAAACGTCAACCTTCTGAAATAACGCAATGTAGAAGAATCAACGAAGAAGACAAAAAGAATCTTACCTGAATAAATATACAGCTAAATCAACCAAAAACAAAGATCGCTAGGGTTTGAATGTTGGATTTTCTCCATAAATCATGAATGAAATCCAAGAAACCGCCATTTTCGAAGCGAGTGAAAGGGTTTTTTAAGCTCTTTGGCCGTGTCATCACTTACACTATACCACGCATCACGCAAGCAAAGCTTACACGAGTCCTTTTTTGTGTTTTTACTTTTTCTCCTTTCTTTTCCCCCCTTTTCTGAATTGCGCGGGTTTTATAAAAGACCGAAATACCCTCGATATCAGTGCGTAAGTACAGTACGTCTCTGTTTTGGTTTAAGGGAAAAGGGAAGGGTATTTAGATGAATTAGTGTGTGGGGCCCGTTCTACTGGCACGATCATCAAGGTATGGCAATTGAGGCAATTTTAGGAAAAAGAAGAGGGTAAAAGAATGAAAGTAGCGAAAAATCCCGTTTTGTCCTTGATGTGTAATTAAGGAAAAGAAGGGAAAGGAGGCTTAGAGAAAAGGACTTGACGCAGAATACCCTTTTTATTGGTTTATTTATGTTTCAATTCCTTTAATTTATCAACGACTATACAGGTGAGAAAATAGTTTTTTAAATAATTTGTTTTAAGTAAGTTATTATTTAGTTAGTTTATTTTAAATTTTAAATAAGAAAAACTTTTGGGTAACTTTTTAGCAGTGTATTAATATTCAGTAATTCTATTATTAAGTTAATGGTTAAAATAAACGGAATTTTAGTTCATTGTTCAATTTGGTGTTAACCAAATTAACACCCTAACTACAGCCATTAAAGAAAAGTATTACGCACCGACTCGTAAAATTTAAAGTTAAGATATTTAAGAAAAAACATTATTATTAACAATTAATCTCTTTAATTACGTAAATAATTGACTTTTTAACTCGCGATTTAAAAAAAAAGTAAAACACGATAATTAGTCTCTTTAATTACATGTTGACTTTTAATTCGCAATTAAATGAAAATTAATTAATAACCAAAATATTTTCTTTATACTGATCTACAAATTGAGTTCACGATTTTGGGATATGATCAACACTTTTAACCAATAAATTAAAACATGATTTAAATCAAAGTTTCAATCTTAAAGATATTATAAATTGGATATTCTTACTTTTCTTGTAAAATTGATAATTTTTTTGTTTTTTAATAAAAAAATTTACACAAATAATACATATCCATTTGATATTTAAATCCAAAATAATTTAAAATAAAACATACATATTATTCCAAGTAAAATCTCATTTACTTTATTTTTTATAATTTCCCCTCACCGACGGATCTAATTTACAATGGAACAACCTTGGACCGCAACGAAAGTAAAGATAAGAGTAAAATATAGCTGGAGACATAAAACTAGAGAACACTCTTTACTATCGGACACATGTCTCGGTTTGTGGCTACCACATGTTTTTGCCAGCAAACTCGCACTGCTATCGAGTATAACTGATTTTACTATAATTTTTTAATGCCATGCACAGTATAATTGTATATATTATTTAATTAATAATATATTAGAATTTTTTGAAATATTATAAAATTCAAATAAATAAACTGTATTTATATTTTGATATTAAAATAATGATTTAAAATATTTTAACTTCACTTCATTTTAAAATTCTTAATTAAAAAGTAAATGAATTATTTAATTAGTGAAAAAAGAAAATATAAAGGAATTAATATAAATTTTAAACCCAAAATGTTTAAAAGTATAAAAATAATAATGTGAGTAGATGGAATAAAGATTTTTTTTCAAGTTCAATTAAAAAATTTTGTTTAAGTGATTGTGAAAATAAAATTTTAAAACAACTTAATTAATATTTACTTATTGTGATTTAATATAAATGAACTTTCACAATGAAATACTATTTTTTTTAATTTAAAATTAATTGGGCTTCACTTTTTTCCAGCTAATAAGGAAATTTAAAAAAATCTAGTATGTCAATTGTCAAAAATTAAACAACTTCATTTATGTAGTTCTTTGTTTATGTTAAAATTTTGCTCTAGAATATATATTATATAATTTTTATAATTACCATAAGTTATGTTAAAATTTTGCTATAGAGTATATATTATATGATTTAGTATAATTACGATAAGTAGAAATTGTTAAATGTAGAGTTCAATATTAATCTTACTCTTTTGGTACTTATTCCAAAGAAATTTGATGTAGAGTTAATCCATTCAACAATTCAGACCAATCAACTTACGCGATGTCTTGTACAAGGTGATTACAAAAACAATCATCATCAGTCTTTGACAAGTGATGCAAACTCTAGTAAAGCAAAATCAATCAAGCTTTATACATTTACATAATATTTCCAACAATATTATTATCACACAGGAAGCAATTCATACTATGAAAACCACTAAGAGTAAGAAGGGATAGTTGGTGGTTAAGGTGGATTTAGAGAATGCGTATGATAAAGTTCGATGGGAATTTTTAGAAGACACATTGCAAGACACAAGTCTACCTATTACTCTTATCCGTACAATAATGCACTACATAACTTGCTGAAGACTAAGTCTGATCATAGGCCCATTATCTTGAGGACCAAACTAGATATTAGCGTGGCTACAAAGAGACTTTTTAAGTTCTTAGCAAGGTGGATGAAGCATGCTAACTTTCCCTTATTTGTGAAAGATAAGTGGAAGTTTTCGTGTAATATGGTTAGTTCTCATTATGAATTTACTTCACATGTCAAAAAATGGAACAGGTACGTTTATGACTTTATAAGTTCTTGAAAAATATATCTTACGAGGTTGCTTACTAATATCCAAAAGGCCCTAGATCATTCTGCCTCTAGCCGGTTACTTCAATTAGAGGTTAATGTGCGTGATGATTTGGAAAACTTGCTGAATTATGATGAGCTTCTGTGGAAGTAAAAATCTAGATGTGACTGGCTCCAGTTTGGGGACCATAACACCAAATTCATTCATAGTCAAACGGTTTAAAGAAGAAATTTAACCATATCACTGTCCTATGCATTGATAATGGTGAGTGGTGTTTCAATCAGAACATCCTTAAAACTGGGGCAGTTGGTTTTTTCGAGAAGCTTTATGGGGGAAATGTCAATGCCCATGAAGGATCTCCCTTCCATCATTTTCCCTCACCTCAAGACCCAGGACATTGAGTTTTTGGAAAAGTCGGTGTCTGATGAAGAAATTAAGAAAGCTTTATTTGATATGGATCCTTATTAAAATATTTGAGAAATGATGGTTTTCATACACTTTTTTTCTAGAGTCAGTGGGATATTGTAAGTAATACAGTTTGTAAACAGGTTCGAGGAGTCTTCGCTGGTAACAGTATTGACCCAGAGCTGAATAACTCACCGATAGTGCTTATCTCAAATAATAACAACCAAAAAGACTTCAGCCAATTTCACCCTATTAGTTTGTGCTCAGTAATGTATAAATTGGTGATGAAAGTTATTACTAATAGATTTAAATTATTTTTTTCCTAACTTTATCTCGTAGAAACAAGTCGGTTTCATTGCAGGGAGTAATATTTCGGATAATGTAATGTTATTATAGCACAAGAAGTCATACATTCTATGAGGAAAAAACTATATGGTAAAAAATAGATGGCGATCAAGTTAGATTTAAAGAAGGGTTATGACTGAGTGAGTTGGAAATTTATTGATGCTTAGTTACAAGCTGCAGAGATCCCAATTTTTTTTATTTCAGTAATCATGACGACCACCTCTTCTTCTATTATGCAAATTCAAACCATCTAGAGGGATCAGACAAGATTGTCCATTATCACCTTACCTTTTTGTGCTATGTATGGAATGGTTAGGGCACATTATTCACATGAAAATTGATGAAGGTAAATGGTGCCTAATTCGTCTTTCAAGATCGGGCCCTACTTTATCTCATATTTTTTTCACGAATGATTTGATCATTTTTTGTAAAGTGGAGTTGGATCAAGCTCAATTATTAGCGGACATATTGAATCACTTTTGTGCTTTCTCTAAGCACAAGCACAAGGTCAGTACTCAGAAGAGCAATAATTATTTCTCCAAATGAGTTGAAGGTGGTATTTGCTATCGGATCAGTCAATTATTTGGCTTTCAGGTTGTTCAAAACCTAGGAATTTATCTAGGTGTGCCTCTTCTTCATTATAGGGTCACTAAGAGTGTAACAGCCCGATTTTTAGTGGTGACGGAACAGTAGTTTCGAGATCACAAATTTCCTTCGTTTCAATTCATAAATATTATTTTTAGAATATATATAGAGTCATTAGAGTCGTATTAAAATTTGGTCTAAAAATATTAAATTTTAGATAGTTAATTAAGAGAAAAGGACTAAATTGAAAAATGTGTAAAATTTAGTAAATCTTGAATTCCATAATTTTAATAACTTAATTATAGAATAAAAAGGGGCTAAATTAATAATTAGCCCATTTGATTATTAATGGACTATAATGGGTTTTTAAATTGTGGTTGTAAAAGGTTTTAATTAAGGGTAATTAGGTAATTTAGTAAATCAATTAAAGTTTAATAAAACAAAAGCCAAAATAATCATATTTTTCATCTTCTTGCCGAAAACCTTAGGCATTTTTCACCAATTTGGAAGCTTTACATTCGGCTAGCATAGGAAGCTTGTAACACCCCTTACCCGAGACCGTCTCCGGAATCGAGTACGAGATGTCATCCAATTTAACTTACTGATTCGGAGCATAAAAATTTGCTTTTAAAATTAAATTCACTGTTCATAACAACACTGTCCACCTGCGCAACTGTCACTAATTTAATTATAACTTGAGTTACGAAACTCAAAATTTAAATCCGTAAATTTTCTGTGAAACTAGACTCATATTCCTACTTACCATAAAATTTTCAGAATTTTTGACTTAGCACATTAGTACAGTTTATTCATTAAAGTATCCCCTGTTTCACAGCTCGACAGATCTGACCTCTTGGCGCTAAAAATCAAATATCTAATTGTACAGAATTCATATAAGGTTACCATTAATTTATTTTGAAAATAGACTCACTAAGGAATCTAAACATATAAATTATGACCTATAATTATTTCTTTACAATTTATAATGATTTTCTAAAGTTAGAACAGGGGACTTCAAAAACCATTCTGACCCTGTCTCACTAAAATTTAAATATCTCAAAATATAAAATTCCTTTGCCTACACCTTTTCTTTCATGTAAAAATAGACTTGATAAGCTTTAATTCTATATATCATTAACCCTCTAATTCCATTTCTACTATTTATGGTGATTTTTCACATTCACGTCACTGCTGCTGTCAAAGAAACTGCTTCTTTGAATTAGTTACCTTTTAAACATACATAACTCCAAAACATATTCTTTAATAACTACTTCAATAGCTAACATTAGCCATATCATTTGGACATGCTCAAAATGATTAAGACTCTATACATGCCATAGTTTAAACATTTTGAAAAGCACATAATACCGAGATGGTTATGATAGTGTGATACGAGCTCCGACGGTCCACTATTCGATCAAGTTCAAATCACTATAAAACAAAGGAAAGAAAGAGATGTGTAAGCTATAAATAGCTTAGTAAGTTACATGTAAACAATAATTACTCAATTAATAATTAACACTTTTAACATATAACTAATCAAAACATTTCTTAGCAATTTCAATCACTTACACATACACAATCTTACCAATTCACTTGCATATACATTTTCACACTTAACATTTCATATTCACTTTAATTCATTATTAATCCCGTTGAACACTTGGAATATACACGGATACGTAGAGATTTAGCACATAAGTGCCACACTGATATGTAGCCGAAGCTACCACTGATATGTAGCCGAAGCTACCACTGGATGTAGCCAAAGCTACCACTGAAATGTAGCCGAAGCTACCACTGATCAATAACACTGGAAATGTCCACGGGTCTGCTCACACAAGCTGTCAGGTGTCTGCAACACATGCTAGATCACCCAGCACCCGGGACTCACTGTAACACTGTAACACTGGTCTCTAGTGACATGTCACTTGTATCCAATTCTATTCCTAAGTTCAACCGGGAATTTACACTTAACACTTTATTTTCAACACTTTATCACTTGAATAATTCATGAACAACTTTCCTTCCACATTCAATATTAATTCACATATCAAATATAATTCACAATTTATACAAATATAACTATTATTTACATATAACTTACCTCGGATGCAAAACGACTATTTTTGTAATTTAGTCGATAACTTTCTCTTTTCCCCGATCACTTGCACTATTTCTTCTTTCTTGATCTATATTAACACAATTTAATACATTTTATCAATATTCCATTCAAATGCAATTCATACACAACATTTTGACACATTTACATTTTTCCCCATAACTTTTCAAAAATTCCACTTTTGTCCCTAAGCTCGTAAAAATAAAATTCTCTAAATTCTTAAATTTCAAACTTCACTAAATCATATTTCATGCTCATAACGGCCTCAATTTCACAAAATCACAACTTTATGCACACTTTACCATCTTTCACAATTTAGCCATTTTTCAACATTTTTCATCGAAATTCATCTAGTAAAACTTGTAATTAACACTTCAAACATTCATTATCTAACATCACTAATCAATTTACAATTATATCATGAATGGGTCAATTTTTAAACTTTAATTTCATTTAAATTAAATGGTAGAAACATGAAATTCAAGCTTCAATAAGCATAAAAATACGAAAATAATTAAAAACGGGGCAAGAAATCACTTACAATTGAGCTTAGGAAAATCAAAACCCTTAACTATGGTAACCTGAAACTTTCGGCAGCAAGCTTCTGATTTTTTTGAAGAAGATGGACACTTATTTTCTCTTTATTTTGTCTTTTACCCAATTTGGACAAAAATGCCCTTGACCCATTACTTAGATATTTTTCTAGAAATACCCTTTTGTGTCTATAACACTAATTTATGGTCTAATTGCCACATAAACACTTCCAATTTCATGCAATAATTCAATTAAGTCATTTAATCACTAATTAGACACACTTTGCATTTTTCTCAATTTAGTCCTAAAAATTCAATTAAGCACTAAAGCATTAAAATTTCCTATCCATATTTTCACACAATATTTCAATCAATCAGTAACTAATAAAAATTTATAAAATTAAACTATTTCACTTCGGATTTGTGGTTACGAAACCACTATTCCGATTAGGCCCTATTTCGGGCTATCACAAAGCTTGCATGTAAGTCCGTTTTAATTCTGTTTCTTGTAATTTTTATGATTTTGAAATCGTTGCAACTAGGTTCAGCTAGCCCGTACCTTCGTTTTTTATTCTGCTAAAAATTTTGGAAGTTTCCATATATTGATGAATATTGAATTTTTATTATGAATACCATATATTTGGAGCTTTGATTATGCTATTTGATAGATTTGTAAAGTGATTTTTGTTAGATTTTAATTTTAGGATTAAATTGTGAAAATATCAAAATTTTAGGGTTTAATAGTGAATTTAATGATTATTAGGGACTATTTAAGGGCCTAGTATATTTGGATAAAATATTGACTTGAGAAAAATGATTAATTTGATGAATTTCGAGTTAAGTGACTAAATTGAAAAAATTGAAAAATTTTAGGGTAATTGTGTAAATTTAAAAAATAAAAGGGTATTAATTGAAAAATGGATTGGAAATTAAATATATGCTAGTAAATAAGTAATTTTACATTCTAGATCTAGACCACGTAGATACTCGTGAAAAAGGAAAAATAGCATAATAGTCTCTAAACTTCTGCAATTACTACAATTCAGTCCAGGTAAGTTCGTGCGGTTTAAATTTAACATTTATTTGATTTGATGAATGGTAATACATGATATAAAATATATATAAATTCCATTGTTGAAAATAAACTGTTAATTGAGATACGTAAATGAATATGATAGCTTTGATTGGAAAGAACGTAGTATAGAGCACAGTCGTGACATGGTATGTTGTAGTTGGATCAGAGTGGAGATGATTTGGAGGGTTATACATGTTATTTCTTGAGTAAATCGAGGTTCAGCATTCGTTGCAAATTCTCGAGTTGTACTCTCTATTAGCTTATTTCGGGGGATTAGCTCTTATGAGCACTGGCGTGTTTCAGGGGATTAGCTCTTATGAGCACTAGCGTGTAACACCCCCTAACTCCAAACCGTCGCCAGAACAGGGTTACGAGGCATTACTGGACATCTCGGACAATTTACAAATAATTCTTAAATAAATAACAAGCATATATAATATAATCATAAATTCATATAAATTCTTACTAATTGACTTCATTCATTTAATAATAAAAAATCAATATAACTCCTTTATAAATATTGAACCTTCCATGCAAATTTTAAATCATAACCAAATCAATTCCATTAATTCAACCAATGCATTTATATACTCAAATATACTTAAATCATACTTGACATATTGACTTAACAACTTAATTAATGAAAACCCTATTATCATTTCTAATTAGTTTGTAAAACTAATGAAGCCATTTCAATTCAATACCAATGCCATAAACAATTTCTACCATTTTACTAATTTAATCATCAAAACACCAAATACCTTTCTTTACAATAAAATTATATAACATACCAAAATAACCATTATAATCCCATGTACATGCCACTTTCACTTAAAGGAAGAAAATATCACCAAAATCTTTATGCCAAAGTCGGGATTGTTCTAGATGTTGAACCGAGACTCTGAACTCCTTTCAACCTATGCACGAAAACAACCGTACGCTGAGTATTTTCTACTTAGTGGTATTACCATAATTCAAATTATAATAGCAATAAAGAATTATAATTACCAAGCATGTAACTATCCAATTTCTTAAATATTAATTAATTCATAAACATTCATTAATTAACAATAACAATACAATTTTTAGTTATTCTTCAATTTCAATCACATATCACATGTAACAATTTCAATCACTACATGAACATTAAGTTCATGCCTTTCATTTTCAATTTCAATTTCAATTTCAATCCACAAATTTTAAATTTTCTCATATTCAATACTACAATCGATCAAATACATTTGATTTTCTTATTTCAATTATTCAACCTATTAACAATCTGGACTTTGACGGATACACGGATTCCAACCCAAACACACTAGTACGACACATCGTGCCTAAAACGGTACATAGTACCTGATCAGTATACGACACATAAGTGCCTGAAACGACACACGAGGTGCCTGATACAACACATACAGTGCCTGAGATACGACACATAAAGTGCCTGATGTACGACACATAAAGTGCCTGATTGGCAAAGCCGATAAATCTCGTACTCTTCCAAATCCTATGGCATGCTAACTATATCCGACTCAGTCCGACTAATTAATAGGGTATTTCAATTTCACAATCCAATTTTCACCTTTATTTCAAGAATTCATTTTCAATATCAATTATAGTTTTCCATTCACTAATCAAAACACAATTCAATACCAACACATACTTCTCAAATTCACATTTCAATTCAATTTCACTTTTTCACCTTCAATCACAATTCAATTCAAATTTACTTTTCCATTTTCAAGTCAATATTCATTCCAATTCCACACATATATCTATTATTCAATTGAATTTCTTTCAACTTAATAATAACACTTAACTTATATTTCACATACCTTATTATTTGCTTACCATACACATAATTTAAATTTAACATTAAAATAATAAATAATTTGAATTATAGTAATACAAACCGTGTTTTTCTCAAGTTTACTCATCGATAATCTTCTCTTTTCCCTTCCGTGCCAATGCTTCTGGTTCTTTGCTAGCTACGAAAATAATAATAATTTACACTATTTGTCGAAACCTTTTTTTGAAAACAAAAATTTTGTTGTCGACTTTAAAAAAAAAATAAAACTGGAGTCGCCACCGATCCTTTATTAAGGTGTGACCGGCCCACCTTAAAAATTATTTTGGTCTGCGAATTTTGAAAACAGGTTCGGGAGTCAGTTACACACGAGGAAGGGTTAGCACCCTCGTAACGCCCAAAAATCGGTACCAAATTGACTATTTAATGTCTTAGTGTCGAAAGTTAAAAAAAAAGATTTTAAAATAGGCTTGAATGATGAAATTTGCAGAAGGATAATCAATTGTTCAAGTCATGTAAAGAAATCGAGTCCCAATACGTTAGGGTACAATTCCTCATAATCCCCAAACTTGAATATCACTTTTATTTTATTCGAAAATATTCATTTCGAGAAAGTAACATGCCACACTCAATACGTTAGGGCACAACAAGTTAAGTTCCCAAAAATGATTTTTATGCATTTTGAATAAAGACTATTCTCAGCTTTTTGAGATTGACAAAGAAAATCAGAACCCAATACGTTAGGGCTCAATTCCCCTCGAAAATCCCAAACCTCCAAAAATGCTTTTATTCAAAAAAAACCTTTAAATCAAAAAAACTTTGATGAATGGTTAAAACCAAAATATATTTTCAAAAGGGTATGTTAAAAGTTAATATGCAATATGATACAGATCCTTTAATTTAAAGCATATATACATAAATATTTACGAATATAAATACAAGTATAATATACACGTACATTTGCAAACAAAAGAAGGAATGAAATACATCAGATAAAAACAAATAGAAATGCATGCATTAAAAAAAAGTTTAAAAGCATGCATATGTATTTATTTACAAAGTAAAAATGTATAATCACATATGTATTGGTAAAATAGGAAAAATGCGTATATGTATATATTAAAACACCTATGTATATATATGTATAATATAGAAAAAAAAATTAAAAATATGTGTATATACTATAGAAAATGAATATATTTTTATTAAGATAAAATATAGGAAATACCTGTATATTCTAAAAATGTGTATATTTATATATATATTTGTAAAATAAAAAAAATGAAGAATAATATATGAAAATACAATATATGGTAATATACATAAATACTATCTTCAAAAGTAAAAAAAATAAGAGTATACATATATCAAAATTTGCTTGTATGCACAAAGAAGTTTAAAATATTCATATATTATAAAAACATATATCTATTAAAAAAATGCATGGGTATACTATGAAAACGCATGTACATTCTATAAAAATATGCGCATATATATATGTATAGGAAATAAAGAAAATAAAATATTAATAGGATATATACATATATATATATGGAAAATACACATGAAATTATAAAAAAAAATATGTATATGAAAGATGTGTGCAAATATATAAAAAAATAATGAAAATAATAGTGATGACAAAACTAATAAATAATATAATAGTAAGAATGCAATAATAATATTAACAATATTAAAAAAACTAAAATGTCAAATGAAGGATTAAATCGAAAAATAAAAGAACTTTGAGGGCCGAATTTTAAAAAATACGCGAATGGACTCAATTAAAGTGCGCACGACAGCAGGAGGACCCAAATGGAAATTAATCCATCCTCTCAAAACATTGCGCAGCTAAGGACTGAATCGAAACGCGGATCAAATATGCGGTCTAATTTTTTAAAAAAACAAACAGGTTTAATTGCAACGCGCCACGAACAGGAGGGACTCAATGCGCAAATAGACCGTATGACGTCAGAGCGCACGGATCCTCCCCTTCGGGTCGGGCGCAGATCCTCCCCTTCAGGTCGGGTCACCGCGCGGGTCAGGGCCTGGACGAAACGACGCCGTTTTGCATGTTATTTAAAACAATTTTTTCTCTTTTAAAATCATTTGAATCCGAATGAGGAAGAAAAAATATTTATTCGGTGCTCTGCTAGGGTTTAATCCCTAGCGTCCTAGCGCCGTTCGCCCGTGCTCGTGCCCCGATCGCGACGGAGCCGACCTCCCTTGGCGTCGCCGGTGAAAGAGGTAAGATTCCCTTTTCTTTATTTGTATTATTTATTTAGAAAAGCAAAATAAAAAGAAAAAAAAAGAAAATAACGAAAAGAAAAAAGAACAAAAATCCAATTTCATCACCTTGAAAATCTATGTATTCTCAGTGTTTTCTCTCTACTCCTTTTTTTGCTTCCCTTTTTCCTTTCTTCTTTTACAGATTTTGATAGGCCTTTTATAGGCCGAAGTAAAGAAAATAAAATAATCTAATCTAAATGTTGTTTTTGCTGTTTCTTCTCTCTGGGACTCTCTAAGTCCGTGTTTTTGCAGGTGCCGTGCGTGGAGAAGGGTCGATCTCCGAGTTGTGCGGCGAACGGGCGTTGGGCGCGACGTGCTAGGGCTGTTGGCGCTGAGGCAGATGCGGCGCTCCCTATTGCCTAGGGTTTTCTGTTAACTTTGATGTGTTGGGCTGTTAGCTGCTAGGTTTAGGGTTATTGGGCCACTTACTTGTTGGGCCTTAGACGAGTTTAGGCCTGCTATTAAAAACTGAAATTGCCTGCTTCTTTTGTTTGGGCCCGGGCAATTTGGGCTTGTACAGCTGCCCCTCTTTGCTCATTGTCGTGTAACGGGAATAGAGCAAAGACTAAAATCCCAATTGTGCCCGGCCTTACTGAGCCTCGACTTCTTCGGTGCTTTTCTTCTTCAAGTAGCTTCATTCCTTCCTACTGCATCTTCGGAGGTACAGGAACTAGCGTTTCAATCTACTCCATGGTTTCAATGTACTCCACTGCAACCTCAGGGAGGTAAAATCCACCATCTTCGATCTGCTCCACTACTGCTTAGGGAGATAAGATCTGTAATCTTCAATTTGTTCAACTGCAATGTCGGGGAAACCAGATCCGCCGTCGTAGCTTCAACCTATTCCACCGCACCGTCAGGAAAGTAAGATCCGCTGTTGTGGCTTCAATCTTTTTAATTACAATATCAGGGAAACCAGATCCGCCGTCGTAGCTTCAATCTGTTCCGCTGCACTGCTAAGGAAGTAAGATCCGCCGTTGTGGCTTCAATCTTTTAATTTCAATATCAGGGAAACTAGATCTGCCGTCGTAACTTCAATCTATTCCGCTGTACTGCTAAGGAAGTAAGATCCGCCGTTGTGGCTTCAATCTTTTAATTGCAATATCAGGGAAACCAGATCCACCATCGTAGCTTCAATCTGTTCCACTGCATTGCTAAGGAAGTAAGATCCGTCGTTGTGGCTTCAATCTTTTAATTGCAATATCAGGGAAACCAGATCCGCCGTCGTAGCTTCAATCTGTTCCGCTGTACTGCTAAGAAAGTAAGATCCGTCGTTGTGGCTTCAATCTTTTAATTGCAATATCAGGGAAACCAGATCCGCCGTCGTAGCTTCAATCTGTTCCGCTGCACTGCTAAGGAAGTAAGATCCGCCGTTGTGGCTTCAATCTTTTAATTTTTCAACCCGCTCCATTGTTACTCAAGGAGATAAGGCTTTATGATTTCACCGGTCTGCTCTCTGTGGAACATGACCTGTATGACTCACTTTATGAGCCTAATTATGCCTAATGATTAGGATGTCATGATCAGATGAATCAAATGCACCTAACTAGGCTTGTATGAATGACATTTGAATGTTATGCCATAAAAAATGCATATTGAATGTTTAAAGTCATTATTGCTCATTAAGGCTTCCTTTGTGACAACAACGCTTCGTCAAGTATTAAAAATTTTAATCTTGACTCTTGACCCCTAGATATTTCCGACCTTTTAACCCGGTGAAGGTCTAAACAACAGTCCTGTTTCAGGTTCCTGAGCTATTTAAAGATTTCTAGAGTAATATGAAAAACTTCCCTTATGAAAGTTTTACTAGTCCATTAATCGTCATTCTAATGCAACATGCTTGCGAAAAGATCATAACGATGGATAAAACAAAGTTAAGTTGGGGGCATAGCCCGAAATGAATTGTCAATGATAGAGGAATTGTCTGGGGACATTTATATTGAAGAAGAATGAAATATTCTAAAACAACGAATTCAATACAAATACTATGATCAGGTGCCCCAGATATCTCTACTTTGAATTTCTCTATACAACTTTTCAAAGACCCTTCTGAACTCAACACGTGTTTAGGAGATTCACAATAGTTTGTTGATGCCCCAAGATGTCGTCTATTCCGGGCTAAGTGGTGACAGCACTGGAGTGTTAGACAAATACTGCCTCATCTTGTTAAAAGCTTCTTCGCATTCTTCATTCCAAGTACCAGGATTATGTTTCTTCAGAAGACGAAATATAGGGTTCCATTTCTCAGTTAGTTGTGAAATGAACCTAGCGATGTAATTCAGTCTTCCGAGGAAACCTCGAACTTCTTTCTGAGTGCGAGGTGAAGGTAAATCTCGTATTGCCTTGACTTTGTCTGGGTCAATCTCGATTCCCTTTTCACTGACTATGAAGCCTAGCAACTTTCCTGACCTGGCCCCAAAAGTGCACTTCGCTGGATTAAGCTTGAGCTGGAACTGTCTCAATCTTAAGAATAACTTTCTCAAGACGCGCACATGTTCGCTCTCCGTTCTAGATTTCGCGATCATATCATCAACGTAAACCTCGATTTCCCTGTGCATCATGTCATGGAACAAGGTTACCATGGCTCTTTGGTATGTCGCTCCTGCATTCTTCAATCCAAACGGCATCACTTTATAACAAAACGTCCCCCATAATGTAATGAATGTAGTCTTTCTCATGTCTTCAGGATGCATCTTTATCTGATTATACCCAGAAAAACCTTCCATGAAGGAAAATAGTGAAAAGCCCGCAGTATTGTCTACCAATGTGTCGACGTGGGGCAATGGGAAATCATCCTTTGGACTAGCCTTATTCAAATCCCGATAATCCACACACATTCGTACTTTTCCATCTTTCTTTGGAACTGGTACGATGTTAGCCACCCACTCAGAATACTTGACTTCTTGCAGAAATCTGGCATCAAACTACTTTTGGACCTCCTCATTTATCTTCAACACAATATCAGGCCTCATCCTTCTGAGCTTTTGCTGCACTAGCTTGCAATCTTCTCTTATAGGGAGACGATGGACTACAATGTCGGTACTCAACCCCGGCATATCCTGGTATGACCATGCAAACACGTCCTTGAACTCTCGGAGTAATTCGATGAGGTATTGTCTTGTCCTTGCAGAGATATCCGATCCAATCTTTACCTCTTTACCCTCCTTCAAGCTCACAATTTCTATTGATTCCCTATGAAGTAGGATTTACTTCTCGGCCCTTTCTACCATCTTCAACAAGTCAGGAGACAAACCACAGTCTTCGTCATCCTCAAAATCATGCGATCCCTCTAAACACATATTTCATTCAAAAGGAGACTCTAAATTTGTAAGAGTGACATTCATATCATTGATATTGTAGGACCTGTTATAAAAACAATATGAATTCAGGAATTTTTTCGGTGCAATATGGTCATGAATGAAATGCAAGTGTAGTTTAGAAAAAATTCAAAATAACTGCTCTTATAGAAAGAAAGATTTGCTCCAAAAATGACTGCAAACATGAACTTTATTAAAATAACGATTTTTAGACAAGAGCCTATTTCACAAAGGAATCCTTATCACTTCTAGGCTAAAAGAAATAAAGGTGTTCTGGACATTACTCTGAGGAAATCCTAAAAACTACAGGTATTTCTTCTGCAGTCCAGTTGTTTAGCGCCCTTCCCGACTCGTAAGGACGAATATCGGGCAAAGTTCTTCCTCCCATCGCTTCTTCGTACACGGCATGAATACTATCTAACTCCGTGTTAATACTTCTGACTCCTAGCTTAAAATCTGGCTTATAACCTAAGCCAAAACGATCGTGCTTGCCTTTCAATACTGGGACATCGACTCGACCCTGAAGATACCTCCCCAATCCTTTTCCTGGCAAAGCTCCTTTTCCAACTGTCAATTGCAGCCCCATCTCTGTGGTCTTTGATATTCTCGGCATCGGGATCTTATTTCCCTAAAAGATAAATGTTGTATTTACGAACTCTAAGGAATGGAAAGAGCACTCGATTGCATCATCACTCGTCTCCAAATAAGGTGCATCGTTAGTCACAGATGCAATGATATCCTCTTCAGCATCTATCGTCACCACCCGGCCTTCTGACACCAGCTTAAGTTTTTGATGTAACGATGATGGTACCGCACCTACTGAATGAATCCATGACCTTCCTAATAGGCAACTGTAAGAAGGCTTGATGTCCATAACCAAGAAGTCTACCTCATAGATAGTTGGACCAATTAACAATGGTATGTCAATTCTTCCCATGACCTTCCTCTCGGTGCCATCAAACGCTCTCACCATATTCTGGCATGACTTCGTATGTGAACTATCCATAGGTAGCCTGTTGAGTGTGGATAGAAGCAATACGTTCAGTGCCGACCCGTTGTCTACCAGAACCCCCGGTAATATACACCATTTACACCTTGTAGTGATGTGTAAAGCTCTAGTAGATCTCATACCCCCAGGTGGTATTTCATCATCGCTGAAGGAGATGAAGTTATCAGCGGTTATATTACCGACCAGTCGATCCAACTTGTTAACAGAGATATCGTCGACCACATAAGTTTCATTTAGCACATTCAGTAGTGCATTTCGATGTCCCTCCGAGTTCAGGAGTAAAGCTAGCACAGATATGCGAGCTGGTTGTTTGTGTAGCTGTTCCACAATGTTGTACTCGCTATGCTTTATGAACTTCAAGAACTCTCTAACTTCCTCCTCCTTGATTGGTTCGTTGACCAACGATTCGGGTCTGACCACATTCTTCTTATTTTCAACTGAAGTTTTTTCTCTTATTGGCTCTACTCGTGCTTTCATCTGTTCGTGGTGCCCTCCTTCATCCTGTTCCTCTTTATTGATTACATCCTGCTTCCCTGGGATTGTCACATTATAATCGTAATTCCAAGGAACCCTCCTGTTATCCTCATATGCAAACACAACCGATTTTTGAATGATTACTTTTGGTGTTATTCGTGCCCCAACCTCACTGTTCTGAGGTCGCGAGATGATGACCACAGGGCGGTTAGCCTTCGGGACTTCCAATACCAACTCTGACGTGCATACATGACTCTCCT
Source organism: Gossypium hirsutum (assembly GCF_007990345.1). Lineage (NCBI taxonomy): Eukaryota > Viridiplantae > Streptophyta > Magnoliopsida > Malvales > Malvaceae > Gossypium > Gossypium hirsutum. Next base: position 49,522,809 of record NC_053439.1, on the reverse strand, counting down.
CTTGAACTCCTATACAGAATTCCATCTCCTTATTATCCATCATACCCTGTACCACGGCTCTGAACTCCGTACACTCTTAGATTTCATGCCCCATTTCATAGTGGAACTCACAGTAGTTCCTCCTCTTCTCACAGTTTTCTTCTGAAACAATTAGCCCCCTTTTCACCATCTCTTTCCAGACCCATCTCAGAGGAGTCTTCACGTCCGTAATGTCTACCTTAATTCTTCTGTCTTCGTCCATCATATTTACCCCACCATCAGTGTGATTTGGTAATGGGTTTTCTGCATTGGTCGAGTCATCAAATTTCACGACACCCATACCAATGCACCTTTCAACCAACTCCTTAAAGGCCGTACAGTTCTCTATGGAATGCCCTGTTATTCCCGCATGATAGTTGCACCGTGCATTCGCATCATACCATTTGGGATACGGGGGTTGCAAAGGCTTCAGATAGAAAGGGGAAACTACGTGTGCGTCAAATAAGTTTCGGTATAGTTCCCTGTATGACATAGGAATTTGCGTGAATTGGGGCTTCTCAACATTTCGCCTTGTACCGCCCTCCTGTCTCGACGAGTTTTGCTGGCTGGCAGCCACTTTCCCTGGCTGACTCACTGTCACTGACTTCGAGTAACCCTTATTGTACATGCTCGTGGTGTTCACCTCGTTTTCCTTCCTCTTCAAAGCCGATCTTCTGTTACTCTCTCCAGCATCGATCGTCCCACTCCTGATGGCATTCTCAATCATCTCGCCATTCATGACTATGTTAGGAAAGCTTTTTGTGGCACTTCCTAACATATGTGTAATGAACGGTGCCTTCAGGGTGTTAATGAACAACATGGTCATTTTCTTTTCCAGGAGCGGTGGCTGAACTTGGACTGCGACCTCCCTCCATCTCTGCGTGTACTGCCTAAAGCTTTCGCCCGGCTTCTTCTCCATGTTTTGAAGGGTGATTTTATCAAGAGCCATATCTGTCACATGACTATATTGTTTCATGAATGTTGCGCCAAGTCCCTCCATGAATCAATCGTGGCACGACTCAACTGATTGTACCACTTGGATGCTGCCCTGCAAGGCTGTCTTGGAAGCAATGTATTAATAGCTGGTTATTATTAACGTATCCGGTCATTCGCCTGTAGAACATGGTGATATGAGCCTCTGGGCAAGTCGTCCCATTGTACTTCTCGAATTCAGGCATCTTAAACTTATGAAGGAGTACTAAATCTTGCACTAAACTAAGCTCTTTTGTGTCAATGCCTCGACAACTCTTAGTGACTTCCATCGCCTTGAACTTCTCCTCGAGCCACTTGCATCTTTCCTCTAACTGTCTCGGTAACTCCTCCTTCACACTTTCCTTCTCAACCACTTAATCAAAGTCAGGAATGGCAGAGTTAATAGGATTATTTTCGGGATTAGAACTCGGCCCAGTTTGGAGGTTCGAAATACCAGCCCGAAGCTGCTGAGGCATGATAGTGACAGTAGATTTGCGCGGGTACTCATCTTGGGCTCGCATATGTGGAGGGGTGAAACCTGGAGGGTAAAAAATTTCATCATCAGTTTCCTCATCGACATTTGCCATGGGTCCCTTTCCTTTATCACCTCCCTTAGTTATCAGTTGGGTTAACTTTGCCACTATATCCTCTTGGGATTCTCGCATCTTCTCAGACATCTCTTGTTTCATCTTGTCTAACCGCTCCTACATTTGTAGCTGAAGCCGGTCTTGCATCTCCTTCTGGTACTGTTCGAGCTTTTCTAATCTCTGATCCATATCTTTTGTCTTTGCTCGAGTGCTGTATCGGTGTCAGGTTGGTTGGTTGGTTTCCAGGTTAACTGAGCAATGATTTTAACTTATTAGGATTTAATAAAGGTCTTTAATACATATGATGCGATGCTAATGCATATGATGCGATGCTAATGCATATGATGCGATGCATGAGGTGAATGCAAAAAAGACGTTAATTATAATTCAATTCCACTCAGAAAACTTTACTAGAGAAAAAATTTCTTTACATAAAATGGCTATAAATAAGGCCTTACCCTAATACTTAGCACTTTAATCTCCCTAAGAAATGATGCCAACTTCTGCCCCTGATCTGATTCCGATTCGTACTTCACACTTAGTATACCAGCCTGTATTGCCAAAGTCTGCAGGTGCTCAGCTACCCCTTGAATCTGAACCACAGCTTCTCTCATAATGTGATCCCTTCTTGCAACTTGACCCTGGAGATAGTGAAGCTGTTCACTTTGATGATCTTCGTTTGCTTCCAGATGCTCAATCCTGGCTTCATAGTTCTGCGATGCTATCTCTAATTCCTCTATAGTTTTCTTCATTTGCTCGATCCTGCTTAAACTTACTTGCAGTTTTGCCACTGAATTTCGATTTCGGTATTGATAAACAATCTTCTCGAGTTCAGCCACTCTAGCCCTTAGTTTATCTTCTTCATTCTGGCTTTCTGACAAACTCCTCTCAAATGACTTATTTTGCTTTTGAGCCTCCTGAAATCTCTTTTCCCACCTATCAGCCTTGGCCTTTTCTTTTTGAACCTCTTGACGCCACTGCTCTGAGGTTTTTCCCAACCCAGCAGTTCTGATTGACAAACGTAATCTCTTATAATCCGTCTTCAAGCTATTCAGGTCTTCCTCGACTTTGCGCTTCCCTTTTCTCAGGCCTTCGGTTTCCAGTTTCTGAACATTTATGTCCAGCCTTAAATTCATCTTCTCCTCTTCCATTTGCTCTATCTTCTTCTCAAGCTCAGAATTTCTTCTTTCAAAATCTTGCTTTATAATTTCTAGCTCAGAAGGGACCATATGTACATGCTTTTCCACAAATTGTCTGTCTCCTTGACCTGGTACAGGTATGTTATCATTAATCCTTCTATTAAGCCACTCGATATATTCAGGCGTCTTTGACGGACCTACTGCCAACCTCTTCAATCGGTGAGTCTGCCTCTAAGCATTAGTCATTTCTCGTATATTCTTCTTGTAACCATCACACTTATACGAGAATTCACACTGAGCTAATCCATGGGTTGTTGGTACGAACTGCCTTGACCTATATTGTCTCAGTACCAATAACGGTGCATAGCCAATAGCCCCCCAAATCCCAAGTAAAGGGACCCAGTCAAAATCTTCACACCTATATAAGATCTCATCTGACAGCATCCAAAGAGCTCTCCATTCAATATCCCCCTCTTGAAGATTCTGAAGAGTTGTCATCCATTTTTCCTCTGAGATATCATCCTGCCTCGGTAATGCCACTATTTCCTTCAAGGGTGAATAATTTTCAGAAAAACCCGATAGGAAACCTTATCTACCTTCCAAAAGTGACTGTGAACCCATGCTAAAAGGAGCTACGTGCATCCAATGAATCTACCCTCACCTACTCTTTGACATTCATTCAGAGATCTGAAGGTTTCTGCCAGAATTGTTGAGACCGGTGTAACCCCTTGTCAAGACGGTCAAAAAGGTCTGTGACTGCTTCATCAATATGTCCCAAAGCTTTAGAAAAGACAACTAAACCCTAAATACCCAAGGCAAAGACATCAACCCTCTTCATTGTATCTGGGTGTGCCAAAACTAAATCTTTCAGGTTCCTCCAAGGAATGCACTTACTATCTCCCTTTTGTTTGATTCGTGTTGCGACCCATTGCTCACTCATCCCTGTAATATTCATCAATTTCTTCAAAAATGTTGGAACATTAGCAGCTCTTGAATAGGCTTTGTCCACTTGAATTTTTGAACAACGAAGCAATGCCGTGTATTCCTCCACTGTACGCACTAAATCAACACTTCCAAAGGTGAAACAGCTATAAGCAGGGTTCCAAAATTGGGCTAAGGCACGGAACAGGTGCTTATCCACCTTTACGTTGAGCAAGTAAGGTAGGTCTCCATAGCTAGAGTAGAAAATCTGCTTAATCTCATCATTCCACCGGTCCCAAATTTCCTTTAATTCCTGTAAGTTATTCTGAGTCACGCTAACACGAGTGAAGTCCCATAACTCTGACACATATCCCTCGGCCAAACTATCGCCTTTCTCTTGCTGCATTGTCTTAGACCAAGTTTGGACAGCCGCATTATCTTCCACCTTATCAAAAAACCCTTTTTCCATGATAAGCTTTCTATTTAGCAACCGAATATGAACTAACACCATTTTAGGATGAAATGCTATGCAATAATGATGTCATGCAATCAAAACAAAAGAAACCCAAGTCAGTATCACATATAGAAATATAATCAAATACAAACATGAAATAGCAAGAAACACTTAATCAGGAATCCACTAGGGTTTTGGTATAGCTCTACCTAAGGCAAGTTCCTAAAGCTCACTATATGAGGCTTGGTTTCTAGAGTAAGGGTACCAGAACCAGGAGATTCCTCGATCCTTACCCATTATAGACTCATGTGGATTGAGTTCGGTTCAGGGGGACACATTTCCCTATGGCTGCACGGAGATGAAAATCTCACGAAGACATAGGTACGGATGTATCCCGGAAGTAGTCCACTACCCTGCACGGAGGTGAAAACCTCACGAAGGACTAGTTTCTTGCTCCCACTTAAAGGGTAAAATGCAAAATGCAAATGCAAAGTTGCCAACATCGAAATGAAAAAAACGATGAATGCGAAGGGAACTCGTGAATTTTTAAAACTTTTGATTTTCGACACAAAGACAAACATAATCAGTTTATGGCTCGACTCTCAAAGTCCCCAGTGGAGTCGCCAAGCTGTCGAAACCTTTTTTTGAAAATAAAAATTTTGTTGTCGACTTTTTTTAAAAAAAATAAAACTGGAGTCGCCACCGATCCTTTATTAAGGTGTGACCGGCCCACCTTAAAAATTATTTTGGTCTGCGAATTTTGAAAACAGGTTCGGGAGTCAGTTACGCACGAGGAAGGGTTAGCACCCTCTAACGCCCAAAATCGGTACCAAATTGACTATTTAATGTCTTAGTGTCGAAAGTTAAAAAAAAAGATTTTAAAATAGGCTTGAATGATGAAATTTGCAGAAGGATAATCAATTGTTCAAGTCATGTAAAGAAATTGAGTCCCAATACGTTAGGGTACAATTCCTCATAATCCCTGAACTTGAATATCACTTTTATTTTATTCGAAAATCTTCATTTCGAGAAAGTAACATGCCACACCCAATACGTTAGGGCACAACAAGTTAAGTTCCCAAAAATGATTTTTATGCATTTTGAATAAAGACTATTCTCGGCTTTTTGAGATTGACAAGGAAAATCAGAACCCAATACATTAGGGCTCAATTCCCCTCGAAAATCCCAAACCTCCAAAAATGCTTTTATTCAAAAAAAAACCTTTAAATCAAAAAAACTTTGATGAATGGTTAAAACCAAAATATATTTTCAAAAGGGTATGTTAAAAGTTAATATGCAATATGATACAGATCCTTTAATTTAAAGCATATATACATAAATATTTACGAATATATATACAAGTATAATATACACGTACATTTGCAAACAAAAGAAGGAATGAAATACACCAGATAAAAACAAATAGAAATACATGCAGTAAAAAAAAGTTTAAAAGCATGCATATGTATTTATTTACAAAGTAAAAATGTATAATCACATATGTATTGGTAAAATAGGAAAAATGCGTATATGTATATATTAAAACACCTATGTATATATATGTATAATATAGAATTTTTTTTAAAAAATATGTGTATATACTATAGAAAATGAATATATTTTTATTACGATAAAATATAGGAAATACCTGTATATTCTAAAAATGTGTGTGTATATTTATATATATATTTGTAAAATAAAAAAAATGAAGAATAATATATGAAAATACAATATATGGTAATATACATAAATACTATCTTCAAAAGTAAAAAAATAAGAGTATACATATATCAAAATTTGCTTGTATGCACAAAGAAGTTTAAAATATTCATATATTATAAAAACATATATCTATTAAAAAATGCATGGGTATACTATGAAAACGCATGTACATTATATAAAAATATGCGCATATATATATGTATACGAAATAATGAAAATAAAATATTAATAGGATATATACATATATATATATGGAAAATGCACATGAAATTATAAAAAAAAATATGTATATGAAAGATGCGTGCAAATATATAAAAATAATAATGAAAATAATAGTGATGACAAAACTAATAAATAATATAATAGTAAGAATGCAATAATAATATTAACAATATTAAAAAAACTAAAATGTCAAATGAAGGATTAAATCGAAAAATAAAAGAACTTTGAGGGCCGAATTTTAAAAAATACGCGAATGGACTCAATTAAAGTGCGCACGACAGCAGGAGGACCCAAGTGGAAATTAATCCATCCTCTCAAAACATTGCGCAGCTGAGGACTGAATCGAAACGCGGATCAAATATGCGGTCTAATTTTTAAAAAAAAACAAACAGGTTTAATTGCAACGCGCCACAAACAGGAGGGACTCAATGCGCAAATAGACCGTATGACGTCAGAGCGCGCGGATCCTCCCCTTCGGGTCGGGTCACCGCGCGGGTCAGGGCCTGGACGAAACGACGCAATTTTGCATGTTATTTCAAACAATTTTTTCTCTTTTAAAATCATTTGAATCCGAATGAGGAAGAAAAAATATTTATTCGGTGCTCTGCTAGGGTTTAATCCCTAGCGTCCTAGCGCCGTTCGCCCGTGCTCGTGCCCCGATCGCGACGGAGCCGGCCTCCCTTGGCGTCGCCGGTGAAAGAGGTAAGATTCCCTTTTCTTTTTTTGTATTATTTATTTAGAAAAGCAAAAGAAAAAGAAAAAAAAGAAAATAACGAAAAGAAAAAAGAACAAAAATCCAATTTCACATTGAGAATCTATGTATTCTCAGTGTTTTCTCTCTACTCCTTTTTTTGCTTCCCTTTTTCCTTTCTTCTTTTACAGTTTTTTGCTGTTTCTTCTCTCTGGGACTCTCTAAGTCCGTGTTTTTGCAGGTGCCGTGCGTAGAGAGGGGTCGATCTCCGAGTTGTGCGGCGAATGGGCGTTGGGCGCGACGTGCTAGGGCTGTTGGCGCTGAGGCAGATGCGGCGCTCCCTATTGCCTAGGGTTTTTCTGTTAACTTTGATGTGTTGGGCTGTTAGCTGCTAGGTTTAGGGGTTATTGGGCCACTTACTTGTTGGGCCTTAGACGAGTTTAGGCCTGCTATTAAAAAACTGAAATTGCCTGCTTCTTTTATTTGGGCCCGGGCAATTTGGGCTTGTACAGCTGCCCTTCTTTGCTCATTGTCGTGTAATGGGAATAGAGCAAAGACTAAAAGCCCAATTGTGCCCGGCCTTACTGAGCCTCGACTTCTTCAGTGCTTTTCTTCTTCAAGTAGCTTCATTCCCTCCTACTGCATCTTCAGAGGTACAGGAACTAGCGTTTCAATCTACTCCATGGTTTCAATGTACTCCACTGCAACTTCAGGGAGGTAAAATCCACCATCTTCGATCTGCTCCACTACTGCTTAGGGAGATAAGATCTGTAATCTTCAATTTGTTCAACTGCAATGTCGAGGAAACCAGATCCGCCGTCGTAGCTTCAACCTGTTCCACCGCACCGTCAGGGAAGTAAGATCCGCCGTTGTGGCTTTAATCTTTTTAATTACAATATCAGGGAAACCAGATCCGCCGTCATAGCTTTAATCTGTTCCGCTGCACTGCTAAGGAAGTAAGATCCGCCGTTGTGGCTTCAATCTTTTAATTGCAATATCAGGGTAACTAGATCTGCCGTCGTAGATTCAATCTATTCCGCTGTACTGCTAAGGAAGTAAGATCCGCCGTTGTGGCTTCAATCTTTTAATTGCAATATCAGAGAAACCGGATCTGCCGTCGTAGCTTCAATCTGTTCCACTGCACTGCTAAGGAAGTAAGATCCGTCTTTGTGGCTTCAATCTTTTAATTGCAATATCAGGGAAACCAGATCCGCCGTCGTAGCTTCAATCTGTTCCGCTGTACTGCTAAGAAAGTAAGATCCGCCGTTGTGGCTTCAATCTTTTAATTGCAATATCAGGGAAACCAGATCCGCCGTCGTAGCTTCAATCTGTTCCGCTGCACTGCTAATGAAGTAAGATCCGCCGTTGTGGCTTCAATCTTTTAATTTTTCAACCCGCTCCATTGTTACTCAAGGAGATAAGGCTTTATGATTTCACCGGTCTGCTCTCTGTGGAACATGACCTGTATGACTCACTTTATGAGCCTAATTATGCCTAATGATTAGGATGTCATGATCAGATGAATCAAATGCACCTAACTAGGCTTGTATGAATGACATTTGAATGTTATGCCATAAAAAATGCATATTGAATGTTTAAAGTCATTATTGCTCATTAAGGCTTCCTTTGTGACAACAACGCTTCGTCAAGTCTTAAAAATTTTAATCTTGACTCTTGATCCCTAGATATTTCCGACCTTTTAACCCGATGAAGGTCTAAACAACAGTCATGTTTCATGTTCCTGAGTTATTTAAAAATTTCTAGAGTAATATGAAAAACTTTCCTTGTGAAAGTTTTACTAGTCCATTAATCGTCATTCTAATGCAACATGCTTGCGAAAAGATCATAACGATGGATAAAACAAAGTTAAGTTAGGGGCATAGCCCGAAATGAATTGTCAATGATAGAGGAATTGTCTGGGGACATTTATATTGAAGAAGAATGAAATATTCTAAAACAACGAATTTAATACAAATACTATGATCAGGTGCCCCAGATATCTCTGCTTTGAATTTCTCTATACAACTTTTCAAAGACCCTTCTGAACTCAACACGTGTTTAGGAGATTCACAATAGTTTGTTGATGCCCCAAGATGTCGTCTATTCCTTTCTGCCGATTTAGGTACAGCAAGACTACCACATGACAATCAAAATTTGAGCCGCTCTTTTCAGGTTTTCAACTCAAATCCCTTTTGGTCTTAAGGTGCCCTTTGTGGGTTTTCACTTTAGCCTCTCCTTTTTTTTTTTGGAATCAAAGCGCCCTTTGCGGGTTTTCACCTTGGTTCCTTCCCTTCTTCAAGTAAAGTATCTCTTGACCGAATCTGAATTTACTGGATTAGGCAAGTTTCTTCCATCCATTTTAGCCAGGATCTGGGCTCCTCCAGAAAAGGCCTTTTTTACAACATATGGACCCTCCCAATTCGGCATCCATTTCCCCCTAAAATCCTTTTGTAGAGGAAGAATTTTTCTCAACACCAGGTCCCCCTCGTGAAATTCTCTGGGTCAGACTTTCTTGTTGTAGGCTCGCATCATTTTTTTCTGGTACATCTGACCATGTTGAATAGCCTTTAGCCTCTTTCCCTCTATCAAGTTCAACTAATCGTATCGAGATTGAACCCATTCCGCATCATCCAATTGTAGCTCAGTCAAAACCCAGAGAGAAGGGATTTCAACTTCAATAGGCAAGACTGCCTCCATGCCATAACAAATATCTTTTAGCTTAAATCATAAGTAATTATATATTTATTATACATTTGTACTAATAATTTTATTACAATTATCATTATCTAATTTGTTCATTAAACAAAAATATTTTAATTTAATTATTTAATTAATAAATATCTATTTTCCAATTTAAAAATCTTAGATTTTTATTACATATATGCCGCCTCATTTCTTGTTAATGGCTTAATTGCCATTTTAATCCTTTTTATTTTCTATTAATCTATAATTTAACTTTTACCCCTAATTCAATTTAGTCCTTTTTACTATTTTCTCTAAGTTGAGCTGGTTTCACTCAATTAAAGCCTAATTAAACATACTATTAGACTCAAAAATATTACTAATAATTATTTACGAACCCACTTTGCTAAGACGGAGGGCCTATAATGTACTTTTTCGATGCCCGTAAATTTTGAGTCATTACATAGCGTGTTTCGGGTGGATTAGCTCTTATGAGCATCGGTGTGTTATGGTTGGACTGGCGATGTACTCTTATTCATAAGACTTTCGGTGGATCGAATTTCTCGGTAAGGTAACTTGTTGAGTAATTTTAATGAAATTTCTATATTAATTTGAGCACTGAAATGATCGTTTATGATTTACCAATTGGAATTGTGGATGACATGATACTTTCTTGGTTGTTATTACGTATTGAAGTATTATACTTATTTCGGTAAGATTTATCATTTAATATGTCGAACTTACTAAGACTAAGCTTACTTGTGTTGTTTAATGTCATTGCAGATTTTTGGAAGGTTTGAAAATTGGATCGGCATTCAAGTCGCACTATCTAGCTCATCTCGGTAGTTTTTGGAACGTTTAATTCAGATTATGTGACATGTATAGGCTCTTGTGTGGCTATTGTTAATATTTGGTTTATGTAAATATTTTGATGATCTTTTGTGTAAATAACCAACTTATATATCACATGAGAATAAAATATAGTTTTTATGCTAGTATCAATGGTATATATTAAGGAAATATTGTAATTGTGGTACAATTGATAGGCATTTTGGTTAGGTATTGCTTGAATGAATTGATTAATTGAATTTATGTTTATTTTGATGTATAATTTTATATATTTGCGGTACCAATGAGGGTACATTGGCTAGGCACTTATTAGGTTGGTTTTGATGTGTTTTTGGCTCAACTAATATCATTTTGAATTGGTATTTTGGTTGGTATTTGAGTTTCTTAAGGTTCAAGCAAACTTGAAATGGTAAACTTGGGTTTTAAGGTTCATTTTGGGTCCACACAGCCTGAGACACGGGCATGTGTCTCAGTCGTGTGTCCCTTGTAGGTCAAAAGCCATACAAGTCAAACAGTTACACGGTCTGGCACACGGGTGTGTGGCTTGACCATGTGACCCAAGTCAGTGAGTTACACGGGTTGGGACACAACCATGTGTCCCTATTTCGAATGTCCACATGATCTGAGACACAGGTGTGTGCCTCAACCGTATGAGTCACACGGCCATGTGACCCCTGCAATCCAAAATTTTTAACTTTTTCTTAAACATTCCAAATGTTTTCGATTTGGTCCCATATTGATTTTATGATTTTTTAAGACCTCGAAGGCTCGATTAAGGGACGCTATGAATGTATTTGAATGGAATTAGGTTATGTTTGCATAGATGTATGAATTGAATGAATTATTGTTCTATTTGTTTGGTAACACTCCGTAACTCTATTTTGGCAATAGATACGGGTTAGAGGTGTTACAAAGAGTACCTTGAGTTTTGTTGTGGAAAATGTAAGGCGTAAATTGCAAAATTGAGAAGCTAAGAAATTATCCATTGCCGGAAAAGTCATTCTGGCCTAATCTGTTATCCTTACCATTCCAAATTACTTTATACAGACCATGATGATTTTGAAAGGAGTTTGTGAAGAGATCGAGAGACTCGTAAGACAATTTATTTGGGGGTGTGTCAATGGTCATCCAAAACTTACTTTGGTTGGGTAGGATTCCATTTGTCAACCTAGATCTCGATGTGGGATGGGACTTCTACATTTACATGACCATAACAATTCTTTTCTTATGAAGATTGGTTTTAACTTAGTCACTAATGATAATGCCTTATGGGTACGAGTCCTCCGTAAAAAAATACGTACTGAAGGATCAGCTTCAGGAATCCATTTCCAGAAGCCAATGTTCACACCTGTAGCGGTCCCTTTCTAAGATATTGTGACAGCTTGTTTTTCAGCGGTGTCGGAAATAGTGGTTTCGAGGCCACCAAATCTGATGAGTAAGTTCATAAATATTATTATTTAATATTTACAAGTCAAATGTGATTTTTTAAAAAGGTTTTTTGATTTGATAATTTATGTTATATAAGTGATTTATTAAGTTCAAATGGTTTTAGAAATTAAGGTATTGGGACCTTATTTTTATAAACTGAGCTGTAAATATTTTTATAAATATTTACGGAGTGTCATTAAGGTGGTATTAAAGTTTCGTTAAGAAATTTTAATGTTTTGATGGTTAATTAATTAAAAATGACCAAATTAAAAAAAGTGCATTCCCAGGATTCTATTCCCATAAATCAGACTCGTAAGTATTCATAATATTTACTTAATACTTTATTTACAAAGCTAGTTATGTAGTTAATTAGGTTTATGTTAAGTGAATTTACTTGAATTAAAAGTAAATTATGTATAAGGACTAAATTGCATATAGAGTAAAAGTTGAATTATAAATTAAAGAAAAACTAAAAGAACTAAAAAAGCAATTATGCCATTGTTTCTTTATGAGGCATAAGGTAGATTTTTTTGTGAAATCATTATAAAACTTTAATTTAATATATATTATAATATTTACTTAATACTTGAAGTATTAAGTATGTATATTATATTATATTATATTATAATAAAATAAAATAATAAAATAATAATGTATAATAAAACAAATAAAAAAGAAAGAAAGATAGAAACGAAACAGAAATAAAAAAAAGAAAAAAAAAGAAAAAGGAAAGAAATGAAGGAGAAATCCATGGCCTTAGGGGCCTAAATTGTTCAAGTTCAATTGGTTAGTCAATTTAGTCCCTTTTTCTTGTAATATTTATGTTTTTAGGTGCTAAATACTACCCGACCAATGTCAAAATTTTAGAAATTATTGAGTTTTTAAATGTTGTTAATGTTGAATAATTTTAGTATTAGGGATTAAATTGATAGATTTTTAAGCTATAAATGAAAATGGATTAAATTGTAGAACAAATTGTAAATTTTGAGTAATAGGGAGTAAATTCTAAAAAAAATTGAAATTTAGGGATTTTAATGAAATTAGAGAGTTAAATCTATTTTAAAGTAGAAATTGAATGGAAATATAGAATTGATTGTGAAGATATAAAATCAGTATCGGTTTAGGGACTAAATTAGAATTTAGACAAATGTTGAGTAAAAATTGAAATATGCAATATGAAATTGAATTGTATTGTATTGATGAATTTTAATTGTTTTAATTCCGTAGCTAATGTCATACCGGAATCCTCGACTAAAAACGGGAAAGATAAAGTCGACGAGGAATAGCTTGAAATTTTTGGTTTGTATTTCTATAATCCGAATTTAGTTGTTAATTGTTATAATTCAATTTAATGTAAATGGTAAGTGTTGAGGTGAGAATTATTGTGTTTTGCAATTAAAATGGATTGATTTAGTGTGTGATGAATTTATTGAATTTATATTGATTTAATTGATATATATTGAATATATTGATTATTTTAATTGAAATGAATATTGGTTGTATTTGAAAAGTGAATTGAAACCCTATTAACTGTATCGGGCTGAGTCAGATATAAATGACATGCCATAGGATTGAAAGAGTTCAGGGATTTCTTCGACTTCGAGTCGATGAGACACTGTGTGTCAATTTACTACTTCAGATTAATTCGATGAGGCACTGGGTGCCAATTTACTTCGGTTTAACCGATGAGATATTGGGTGTCAAATTATTACTTCGAATTATCCGATGAGGCATTGGGTGCCAAACTGGTGTGTTTTGGTTAGATCTGTGTATCTATCCGAGTCCGAGTCGTGTTAATAGGGTTAAATGAATAATAAAGTTTTATAATTGATATTGAAATGGTATGGTATGAGAAATGAAAGTGAAATAGTGAATTGAAAATATAATGTGCAATATGTTGCAAATATATGGAATATATGAGTTATATACTCATTAAATGACTATGGAATGGATATTGCAATTGTATAATGAAATATGAAATAAATTGTGAAAAGCTATTTATATAGCAAGTATGAGAATTGAGATATTTGTAAAACAAATAAAATATGATATGGTTGTTGTAATAATTAAATATTAATATGCGTTTATATTTCAATTGTATATTTGTAATTTCTTATCTTTAAATATTCAGATTATAGAAATACCACTGAGCTTATACTCAGCGTATGGTTTTGTTTCCCGTGCGCAGGTTAGGTACTTAACTTTTGATCACCGATTCAGCATCCAACAACGATCCCGAACTCAAATGTGGTGATGTTTATCCTTTGTGTCGGCATGTACCTAGGGTGTCTAAATAATAGTTATTTTGTGGTTTGATTGTAAATGAGGTTATAAGTTTAATTTTGGTTGGTTTTATACATATAAATATGTGTTTGTTTTTTAAGCCATATTATGGCATGATAAATTGAACTAAATCTAGATAGGTGCATGTGAATTTAATTCTATGTTTAAGTGCTCATGAACTAGGCAAATTGATTTGGATTTGGTATGTTTATAATTTAGATTAAAATAACGCTTTGATGACTTGTTTTGATGATATGAAATGTTTGAAATTTCTGTCTGTTTGATCTGTAAACTCCGGTAATGCTTCGTAACCCGGTTTCGGCGAGGGATACGGGTTGGGGGTGTTACAAATATGCCCCATTTCATGTAAAAACTTAGCTTGGTTAGTGAGGAATGATACAAGTATTCGATGCTGGAAGGATTCGTGGATTCCGGGAGTTGGCTCTTTACTTTTGCATATTCCTGAACATGTTAATTTAGACTTGGACTACATCTTTAGTGATTTGGTTACTTCCGATGGAATTTTGGAATCTTGATCTATTTCATACGTGCTGCTTTATGAGGTGATCCAATGAATTGTAAGTATTCCTCCTCCACAACTTTTATCGGGTTTGGATAGGGTGATTTGGGAATTGTCGACATCTGGTTGCTTTTCTTTTCATAGCACATTTTGGTCATTCAAACAAGATTCCTGAAATATCACAAATATCTTTTCGAATAATATCTAGAAGTATCAATGACATCCGCGAGTTCGGATTTTCCTTTGGTTAGTTCAGAAACAAAGATTGCTAACTAATTCAGAATGTACCAGGAAAGGACTGGGTCATAACAACTCTTACTCTTTATGCGGTCACGAAATAGAAAACATTCTTTATGTATTTCGAGATTGTTTGACTACAAAGGAAGTGTGGAAGCATGTGGTCCCAATTTATCAACAAAACAAGTTCTTTTATGATCATTTTCATATTTGGTTAGCTTCTAATCTTTGTTGCCACATGAGATTGCAGGAACGTGGAGTTATCTGGTCGTATCTTTTTGGTCTTATCACTTGGCAAATTTGGAAGAATAAAAATCTATCCATCCTTTAGAATGTTACCTGGTCAACTGTTTAAATTGTTAAAACTTCTCTTAGTTGGGCACAACAGTTCGAATCATGTTAGAACATTATAAGACCAGTACCTCAAAATTGGGATTCCAAAAGCATTCGAAAGGAATGTGGGTCCATCTTTTCTCTGATGGTGCAATAGAGCAAGTCATTAGGAATGCTTCTACCAGAGGAGTGATATGCGATCAAGCCAGTAATTGGATCTTGGGATATAACCGATACTTGGGAAGTTGTACTCCTTTTGAGGCAGAACTCTGGGGTATTCTAGATGTGATACTAATTCTCTTAAACAAAGGATACAAATGGGCCACAATTCAAACAGACAATTTAGGTGTGGCTAAGGCATTGCCTGATAAGGGGTTGGAAGATTCAGAGTTGTACATAGGGAAACAAATTTAATTGCAGACTGTTTGGCTAAGGTCTTCCTTACATGGAAGTCGAGTTTATAAATTTTTGATGCGCCTCATTGTGAGGTGATGGGGGCCCTTTAACAAGATAAAGCTTGTGGTGCTTTTGAACAATTGATATGATGTAATTTTATTTTATTTTTTACCAAAAAATAATTTCAAATATAAATTTATTAATTGATTATATAAATACTCATCAATAAACTTCACAAAAAAATTAATCATTTAACAAATCTAAAGTAAAGAAAGAAAAAAATATCTCATACATTAAACAACAAAATTATTTTAAAAAATCTACAATAAGATCATCTCATACTAAATATATAAAATAAAAGTTTCGCAAAAACATACATAAAATATTGTGTTCATGAAGCATTTAGAATTTGTTTTTTTTTCCTCCTTAGTTTGTTTATTATATAAGTTCTTTATTTTTTACTATTCATTAATTTTCTACTTAAAAAATTTAAAGCTGCCTCTTTAACCTGGTTAAAGTTTAAATTTTAAATTTGATTAATAAAATATTAAAGTTAGTTTAAAAATAGTAAATTTATCTATTTTTTAACATTATTCATGCTCTAATTTGTGTAGTCGAAATTAGGCGGAACGAGCCGGTGCAACCAGTACAGATTGAATTTTACACTAGTGCGAAAACGAGAAATAATCATTTTAGTTTGTTATTAGAATAGTGCGCACTGACCAATGTGACTGGAATTAGTGCGGAATCGACTAGATTTATTAAAAGAATTTAAAGAAATTACTTAAGTTTTACTTAAAACAATAAACTACTTTAAGGAAATTAAGTAATTCTTAAATCTTGCGTGAATTACTTACTTAATTTCTTAAATGTTACTTAAAACATTAAAAAGCTTTTAAGAAGTTATTTAAAACATTTAAGAGGTTTTTTAAAAAAAAAACTAAGTAATTACTAAATCTTCGGTAAATAACTTGGTTTATTAAAGGTCACTTAAAAAAATTAATGTGCTTTTAAGAAATTAAGTAGCTCTTAAATCATGAAAATTTTACTTAAGTAATTCCTAAATATTGGGTAAATTACTTAATTTCTTAAGACTTACTTAAAACATTAACAATTTTTAAGAAATTAAGTTATCAATAACTTGTTAAAAAATTAATTATTTTAAGGGTTACTTAAAATTACTTATTTTAACAGTAAATGTGTGTTTGGGTGATAAATTCATAGAAGAGATTTCATTTATATCAAAGTTTTCAAAATTTTAAAAATGAATTTACTTATTTAAGTAAATATATTAGAGAAGTTAAAAATTTGTAAGTAATTCCTAGAGATTTTAATAGCTTAGTTTCTTTTTATTCTCCGTGGTCTTTCAAAATTTCTCATAATTTTATTTCATTTAGTACATATTATTCCACTATAAGGTAAAAAAACTTCGACTTTAAAAATTATTTTTTTAATTATAATATATATTTTAAATTTTATTTTATTAAAATTATGATTTAGTGAGGTTTGAAATTTAAGAAATTTAGTGAATTTTATTTTTACGAGCTTTGGGACGAAAGTGTAATTTTTGAAAAGTTATGAGAAAAAATGTAAATTTGCCAAAATGTTGTGTATGAATTGTATTTGAATGGAATGTTGATAAAATATATTAAATTGTGTTAATATAGATCAAGAAAAAGAAGAAATAGTGTAAGTGATCGGGGAAAAGAGAAGGTTATCGACTAATTTACGAAAATAGTCGTTTTGCATCTGAGGTAAATTACGTGTAAATAATAGCAATATATTTTTATAAATTCTGAATTATATTTGATATGTGAATTAATATTGAATGTAGAAGGAAAATTGTTCATGAATTGTTCAAGTGATAAAGTGTTTAAAATAAAGTATTAAGTGTAAATTCCCGGTTGAACCTAGGAATAGAAGTGGATGTAAGTGGCATGTCACTGGAGACCAGTGTTACAGTGTACAGTGAGTCCCAAGGAATTTCCAATGTTATTGATCAGTGGTAGCTTCGACTACAATTCAATGGTAGCTACGGCTACATATCAGTGGTAGCTTCGGCTACATTTCAGTGGTAGCTACGGCTACATATCAATGGTAGCTTCGGCTACATATCAGTGTGGCACTTATGTGCTAATTCTCTACGTATCTGTGTATATTCCGAGTGTTCAACGGGATTAATAATGAGTTAAAGTGAACATGAAATAAAGTGTGTATGCAGGTACATTTGAAAGAATGAGCATATGTGATAAATGTTAACTATAAATGTATGTGCAAGTAAATTGGTAAGATTGTGCATGTGTAAGTGATTGAAATTGCTAAGAAATGTATTGATTAGTTATATGTTAAAATGTTAATTATTAAATGAGTACTTATTGTTTACATGTAACTTACTAAGCTATTAGTAGCTTACACCTTTCTTCCTTTCCTTTGTTTTATAGTGTTTTGAGCTTGCTCGAATTGGGGATCGTCGGAGCCTCGTATCACATAATCAACAGACATTTCGGTATTATGTGATTTCAAAACGTTTAAAGTTATGGCATGTATAGAGACTTATTCGTTTTGAGTATGTTCATATATGGCTAAAGATTAGCTATTGAAATGGTTAGTAAAGAATATGTTTTGGTGTTATGTATGCTTAAATGGTAATGAAAACAAATAAACTATAAAAAGTAAAATTTTTGCAAAGAAGCAGTTTTTGGGACAGCAACAGTGACATGAATATGAAAAATCACCAAAAATAGTAGAAATAGAATTAGAGAGTGAATGATATATAGGATTAAAGCTTATCAAGTCTATTTTTACATGAAAAAAACAGTGTAGGCAAAAGAATTTTATATTTTGAAATATTTGAATTTTAGTGAAACAGGGTCAGAATGGTTTTTTAAAATCCTCTATTCTGACTTTAGAAATTCATTAAAAATTTTACAGAAATAATTATGAGTCATGATTTATATGTATAGATTCCTTAGTGAGTCTATTTTCTATAGAAACAAGCGGAAACACCATATGAAATTTGTACATTGTGATAATTGATTTTTAGTGAGTGGTGGTCAGAATCATCGGACAGTGAAACAGGGGAGTTTTCAATGAATAAACTGTACTAATTGGCTAAACCAAAAATTCTAAAAATTTTATGGTAAGAATATATATGAGTCTAGTTTTAGAGAAAATTTACAGATTTAAATTTTGAGTTTCGTAACTCGAGTTATAATTAAATTAGTGACAGTCGTGCAGGTGGACAGTTTTGTTGTGAATAGTGAAATTAATTCTAAAAGTAAATTTTTATGCTCCGAACTAGTAAGTTAAGTTAAGTTAGATAACGCCTCATGCTCAACTCCAGCAACGGTCTTGGGTAAGGGGTGTTACAATTAACGGCTCAGTGACTAAAATGTTACAACGCAATAACGTAAGTGACTAAAACGTAACATTTCAAACATAAGTGACTAAAATATAACATGAGATAAACAAAAGTGACTATTTTAATAGTTTACCTTTTTAAAATTATTAAGAAATTATTATATTGTAATATTTAGATTAATTTCAAGTTTAGAGTTTGACATTCAGTTTGTTATTATTATTATTATAGGTTTAAGTTCCATTATGTGTAGGTCATACATAAATTTATTTTAGTCTAAGTTCAAATGCATTCACATGATGAGTTTGTTATACTTCTTGTTGAGTTGATATTTGATTTTAGTTGATTGCATAGATATTATTTATGAATTGCATTATACTTATTGTTGTAATTTCCTTAAAAGAAAACTATTCTTTGTAGATTTTTTATGCAATTTCTAAATTATTTATAAATTTTTCAAACTTTTAATTTAAAATATATTATATGCTCAAGCACACTCGAATAGGGGTGAGTAAAATTCAATTCAACTCAAAAAAATCGAAAAAAATTGAATTTCAAGTTAATTGAATTGAGTTATTCGATCCTTTCAAGTCAACTCGAATAAGTAATTCAGTTTTTCGAGTTCGAGTCGAGTTAAATTTTACAATTTGAATAACTCAAATGACATATTAATGTAAATAATATTTTGGTCCTTATCAATTTCGAAAATGAATAAATTAGTTTCTTTCAACAAAAAAATTCCAAATAATTTTAAAAATTCAAAAAATTCATAAATTTTAATGATTTTTAAAGTTATAAAAATTAAAAAAATCTAATGAGTATATAAAAAATTAAAACTTTAAAAAAATTCCAATTCAAGTTTAGCATATTTCTCCTTTTATATATATATATATTACTTTGAAAAGGTTTTCAAAAATAGATGGTTTTAAATTTATGTATTCTAACATAAAATTAATTAAATTGTAACAAAATTTTATTTCGACATATTTAAATTTTTTTAATTTAACTGGATAATTTTACTTATTTCGAGAAAAAATTAAATTGAATTAAAATTATAAAATAAGTGACTAAATATTTGTTTTAGTCGATTCAATTTACACTCATCTCTAGACTCGAACCAATAACCTATATATTATGGAAACGACAACGATATTAATTGTATTCAATCCACACCGTTGGTAGTGAACTTTAATTTAGAGGGGTCACAACCATGGGCGGTTACTAATTAATAAACTATATGTATTACTTTAAGATAAGATTAGTTAAAGTCGTTAACGTAAAAGCCAAAAACAACGTGCATTGAGATTCTCCCAAAGTCACAATCACAAAATGAATACTTTATTAAGCCAAGTGGGTCCCCCAAAGTATTGTTCAAACTGTAAGAAAAAGATGTCTATTTCTCCTCCATAAAATTTAATATTTCAGTAGGATTCAAATTAAAAATATTTTTTAAGGGTAAAAATTAAATTATAAAATTTTCAGATATTATTCTTTAAAAGGATTAAATATAATTTTTATTTTTGAGGAGTTAAAGTAAATTTATAATTTAATCATTTATAAAGGATTAAAATGATATTTTTTCAATTTTGGGAGAAATAGGGCCCTATCTGTCCCCTTGTATCCACCCCTGATTTGAGCTAAAAGCTTTATCATTGTAATTAATTTATTCTAGTTTAGTTTTATGTTATAATTTTTAAAAAAAATTGTTCTCATGATGTTAATACGAGTTGCAACTTGTCACTAGTTAAATTAAATTTCTTAAAAATTGTTTTTGGATAAATAATTTTATAAATTTTTAAAATATTGATATTTTATAGAACTTATAATTGCTTTGTTTGGATAAATAGTTGGTTTAGAAAAAAATTAAGTTATTCAAATTTTACAAATTTAAAAATAAGAATTATTATATATAAATATTTTTTGAAATTTTATAAATAATATTTCATGCTCATATCAGCCCTCAATTTCACAAAATCACAACTTATGCACACTTTACTATCTTTCACAATTTAGTCCTTTTTCAACATTTTTATCGAAATTTATCTAGTAAAACTCGTAATTAACACTTCAAACATTCATTATCTAACATCACTCATCAAATTACAACTATATCATGAATGAGTGAATTTTTAAACTTTAATTCCATTTAAAATAAATGGTAGAAACATGAAATTCAAGCCTCGATAAGCATAAAAATACGAAAATAATTAAAAATGGGACAAGAAATCACTTACAATTGAGCTTAGAAAAATCAAGAATCCTAGCTATGGTAACATGGAATTTTTGGCAGCAAGCTCCAATTTTGAAGAAGATGAACACTTATTTTCATCTTATTTTGTCTTTTATTCAATTTTGACAAAAATGCCCTTGACCCATTTACTTAGATATTTTTTTCTAGAGTTACCCTTATGTGTCCATAACACTAATTTATGGTCTATTTTCCACATAAACACTTCCAATTTCATGCAATAATTCAATTAAGTCATTTAATCACTAATTAGACACACTTTGCATTTTTTCTCAATTTAGTCCTAAAAATTCAATTAGGCACTAAATCATTAAAATTTCCTATCCATATTTTCACACAATATTTCAATCAATCAGTAATTAATAAAAATTTATAAAATTAAACTATTTTACTTCAGATTTGTGGTTATGAAACTACTATTCCGATTAGGCTCTATTTCGGGCTATAACGGTAAGCTCATGTGGCAAGTTAAATCATCATTTAAAACAAAAAATTTAGGTTAATTTATACAATCTTTCCCCATATCTTTTCGTTTTGAGCAATTTAATTTATTTATTTTTATGTTTTTTTAACTTTCATTTTTTTCCATTTTCTTCTGATTCTCCTTAAGTTTTCCTCCCTTCACCATTTATTTTGACTTAGTTTTTCTATGTTTTCCATTTGTTAAAACTAGGCCCTATACTTTTTATTTTTTGAACAATTTAATTTTTTCGAGTGAGGTGAGCTTGTGGACTAGTTTTAACAAATAGAAAACATAGAAAAACTACGTTAAAAAATGAAGAAAGGAGGAAAACATAGAGAGACTCAGGAGAGAATGAAAAAAAAAATTAAAAGAACATAAAAAATAAATTGCTCAAAATGAAAAAACATGGGGACCAATTGTAGAATTTATCCTAAAATTTTCATTTGAAATGATGGTTTAACGTGCCACGTCAGCTTACTATTACACCATTGACGGCAATTAACTGTTCAGTGACTAAAATGTTACAACACGATAACATAAGTGACTAAAATATAACCTAAGACAAACAAAAGTAACTATTTTGATAGTTTACCCATTTGAAAACTCAAATTCACTCTATTATAATTAAACTAAGGGTCTGTTTGATTGGCGGAATTGATTTTCCGGAAAATCATTTCCGCCTTTTCCAGCGTTTGATTGGCGGAAAACATTTTCCATTTGGAAAATGAAATCCAAAGCACGAGAAATTGGCTTACATTTTAGGGAAAATGTCTTACCCTTTCAATTTCCGTAAGACATTTTCCGGAAACTCCTCTCTATCTCCTCATTCATTCTTTCCTTCATTTCCGGTAGAAAACACTGCTTCTGTTTATCGATTTTCCACTAACCCCCAAGAAGTCCTTCATTCCTTCATTTCCTCGGTTCCCTATTCAATTATCGTAGTTTTCTTTCATTTCCTCGGTTCCCTCTTCTCCATATCCGTCCAGATTACCGATCCAAATGTGCTCAGTTTTCGACCACCATTTGTCATCAACAGGTATTTTTTCTGTTAATTTTCACTGATTTGATTTCTAGATCGGGTCTGGTTCTTGCTTTTTTCTTGCTAGATGGTAGATCGGGTCTGGTTCTATTTTTTCTTGATTTTTAGATCAGTTCATCTGTTTCTAAAAGAGAACTTGAAGACATGAGATCGGGTCTGGTTCTATTTTGGACCACAAAGTTTTGGTTAGATTTAATATCACTTTTAGGCTATATAGGTGGCATAATTATTGGAAAATGAAAACTTTCGGCATAAATTTATAAGAAAGATAATGATATACCTCCTTTTCTCCTTAATTTAAAGTTTCAGGGTTATGCAATTTGACTTCTCAGTTTGTGGATATCTTCTTATTTAACGTTTTAAACTTTACAGGTTTACAGCAGTGCCTTGAAGCTTGTTCGTTCAATGGTCAGTATTGATATTTGAACTTTATATTTGAGGTTTATTCTCTTCTAAATTGATTGAATATTCCGTAAGCATTGTTGAATCTGTTGGCAAAGAGAATAATATCTTGCTCTGTTTCCTGGTTAATTAGCATTTTCCTGGATTTTTTAAGATTATTATTGGAGTAATATATTTTAGTGTAATCCATGCATTTCATATTTCTTTCTGTCAGTGCATCAGTGTTGTTTTAAACTGCCAATTATCGGTTCTCTGTATTTTCTATTATTTTCTGACAATATTTTTGACAGCTACCTTTACCCCATCTCAAAGAGGGAAATAGGACTGCACCACCAGTAGGAAACGCAATTGCCCCGCATCGTGATTGGAAGAGAACAGAGTTCTTTTTGAATCATGAAACACTTCAACAGGTAAAAAGCTGATTGGTTTTTCGTTGTCTATTGCAAATAAATATCAAGTTCAATTTTCTCTTTTTTTCCTGGAACAAGGGATTCATTTCTTCAAGCAAATTTTGATATTTAATGTCTGAACTTAAATGGAATGAATCGTAGAGTATGAGCAAAAATATATTTGTTGTAGATCACTATCATAATAAATTCCAGGATGTTATGCATGCAAGGCAAAATCAATGTAAACTGCTATGCAAAGTCGGTTCAGTATACTACTGGTTTATGTTGGTTTATCCTCGTGACTTTCATTTTCTTCCTCTATGTCCTCTTCTGTTTTCCAATTGAGCAGGTCATCAAAGCCGAACAGAAATAAGTTTCTCGAAGCCTCTCTGGCACAATTGCAGAAGTAACAAATGAAGAAAACTCAGCTATCAGAGTTGAGATTCCAGATATTGTATTTGTATCATCATGTGCTGATCTAACTCTACCACCAGGTGCAGGCCTCTGCATTGATACTACCCATGGTCCAATTTTCTGGTAAGTATCATGCTTTTATTAAAGGAACGATATCTTTCACACTTTCAGAAAACTTGACAACTATGCTATTTAGCAATATACGAATAGCAATCCAACTTTAGTGAGTATTGTCTGTTCTTCCTTTCAGGTTGCTGACTCATGGGAATCTTTAGACGGATGGCTTGATGCTATCCGCTTAGTTTACACAATTTATGCAAGAGGTAAGACAGATGTTCTCGCCAGTATCATTACAAGCTAATTATTGTGTTGAGCTTACATTTTGCCCAAGTCCTTTATATCTGTCTTCGATTTTAGTCTTGTATATCATCAAATATTTTGGAATAACGTAAGGTTGAGCTAACTTTTATGTCAAATTATTCATTTGGCATTTAGATGATAATATATTTCTTCTGCTGTTTATAAGGCATTTTCATTCTATCTTCACTAAGACTTGGGAGTTTATTTTTCTTAAAAAGTAAATATATCTAGGCATCTACCATGTTGTAATTGCTGCGAGCTTTGTGTCCTCGAACCGGCAGCCGAACTCTTTTAATCTTCTGCCTTGAACATTTTGTCCCGAAGCAGTGAGAATCCACAGCATCATCCTGATTATTGGTCTAGAAGCAACGGTTGCAAGCGTCAGGTCAGCCTTCTTCGTATTCTTTTGTGCCAAACAAAAAAACATTCATGTCGGTTTCACAATCAATCAAAGTATTAGTAAGCAGCCAAAGTATCAGCCATCAAGGGCCCCAAATGCATGCTTGCCCCCACACACAGAGAAAAAACTATGATTCACTATTGAAAAGTTGAAACATGATCAAGTGAAAGCCTTACAGGGTTGTCGATGGCCAAAAAGCTGTTTCCGTATCTAATTGGCAAAAAAATGGTAGGATTGCAAATGATAATGAAATCATAAGAGACAACAGATAATTATCTCTACCTCTTCTTATATTTGAAGAGAAATATCTAATATGCATATCTCAATATTTATGACCATAAATCAGCTTCATTCATTGCAATTTTTTTTTGATCCTCCATTGTTTTTGCTTTTTTTTTTGGGGGGTTTAATCTGTTGTGTTTCTGCTGTTGATTGAGTCTTTGCTATAAACTCATCATGGTTAATCAATTCGGATAATTGAAACAATTTCATCTATTGAAAGGTTTGGAAATTTACTTAATCAATCCAGAATTCGAGATGAATAAGAAATCTATATCCAAGCCTACTTGCTTCTTTAAAATAAATTACAATTATTTGTACATACTAACTAATATTTTCTCAAAAGTAACATATATTTTTGGCTAAAATAAATTACAATTATTCAATACTTGTTTTTTAAACACAATTACAAATAATTTTTTTGATATTAGTTTTTTTTCAATTTATAACGATCAATATTGCAGCTTAATAATTGAATATTATTATAAATAAATCATTGCAATATATGTAAAAATAATTTAAAATATAAAAATTTATTAATATATATTAATATATGTAAAAACAACTTTTCCGGAAAATATTTTCAGGAAATCTGTCAAACAGCAGAAAATATTTTACACAGATTCAATCAAACACCAGAAAATACTTTTCAGTAAATCATTTTACAGAAAAATAAAACATTTTCCAAAAATCATTTTACGGAAAATATTTTACTGGCAATCAAACGGACCCTAAATAAAACCTACGCAACCAACTCAATGATAAGCTTTTTACCATTTTCTAGAAAATAGAAACGAAGTCCAACAAACTTCAGACCTTAAGGCCCAATCTTTGTACCTCTTCTAAACCCAATGGATAGCTTTTTACCCTTTCCTTAAATTTTGCATTTCCTCCCAAATTTTCTTTTCTGTATACAATGAAAACCTTGATTGATTCTTTTAAAATATTTTTTCCGAGCATTTTGAATCATATAAATAATATTAATTGTGTTTTTACGGCGACGGTGAGGCCGTTATAATTTACGAATTAAAATCTGAATCGCTAAAGAATTTGTGGATCAATCGAGAATTTTGACCGGTGAGAACTGGAATTTTATCAATCAAATCCTTAATTCCGATTTTGTTATTGTTGCTAATGAATTATTGAGCTTGTTTATCTATTGATTTGAAAGTTCTTGAGTGGTGCATTTTGATTCCTTGTTAATTGTTTTATGTTGCTGAAATCTATTAATTAGTAGCAAAGGTGATTTTGGAACTGTAAAACATTTTTGGTTTCTTATGTTGCGAGCTGATACTAGTTTCATCTCAGTTTTAATTTTTTTTGGCTATCATCTCATTTTTCGTTGGAGTCTCACATTTTTAACAGAAACTGGGCCATTAGGGGATCTATCAGCGACAATGATGGTGTCTTCAGTAACAGAGTGAAAAGAATATCATAGAGGTACATTCTCTAAGTAAAATTAGATTCGACTCAGAAAAAATCGAAAAAGAAATTCAAATGTTGAATTATTCTAATTGAGTTGTTCAGTTTTTTAACCAATTCCAATTAGTAATTCGGTTTCTTGAATTGGAGCGAGATCAAATATCCGGATTAAGCAAATCGAGGTAGTTTTGGATTAAAGCTATAATTTTAATTTTAATTTTGTCTTTTACACTTTTACACTTCAGTTTTCTGTTTCCCAATTAGGAAAATCCCATCCCCGATTTTGAAACCCCAACTTTCTTCTGACTCCAGATTTCTATTCCATTCTTTGCGTCTGTGTTCATTGGCACTCCGGTCGATTTTAGGTATCTTTCAACTTTCCTTTTTCGTTTTTCCTTGGTTTATCTCTTTTGGGGTTTTCTTTCTTGCTTTGCTTTACCTTTTATTGTAAAAGGATTAATCCTAGATTAAATAACATAACTGGAATGAGCAGAAACTTGAAAGTGCCCTTATTCTTTTATGTTTTTGAAACTGATAGCTGGTGTCTCTTTTGGCTTGTTCTTTCTGTCTAATAATTGTCATCTGTTTCTCTTCTCTGCTTCCTATCTATCAAGCACTTTGGGGTTAAATTGACTAATGATAGTTAGAAATGAGGTATTTAAAAGAGGCAAGAAGAGTGAGAGAATAGGTTAGCGACAAGGAGACCATCCATTGGTTATTAAGCATGAAGGAAAAGGACCATGTTCTTATGAATGATGAAGTTCTGTGTAAGTGCTAATATATTTGGTTCTAAATACTCAATGCAACTATCTCCTTCATTTTCTTTGTTTCCATAATAAGATTAAAGTGCACGTTTTTAAAAGTTCTTTTTAAGTTACAAGATAGATTAATGATCCCTCAAATCCCAGTGTTATATTCTTCAGGGATGACATTAATGCATTTCTACGCTAACCGGTCCCCAAGAACTTTAATCTTCACTTCTAAAAAGTCTATAGCTTTCATTTATTTTTTTAATTTGATCTTTTGTTTGAGTAATCATGGCTGCTTTGCATTTTCCTTTCATCTTTAGTTTTTTTTTTCATGTTGGCAGCATAATTGCTGCCATGAATTTCCACCAAATATTACCATTGGAGGGTCAAGGATGGAAATTTAGTAACAAATGGAAAAACTTGTTTGTTAGTTAGCTGATCTTATCAGCTTCTTCAATGGATAAAGATTTGATTATCATTTTCAGTTAGATGAAAATTAAGGACGATTTAATTATCTATTTTTTAGTAAAGAGTTATTCAATTACTATTCTTTACTTATATCCTGTGGGTAATTTGAACTATTATAAACTCAAACAAATATATTCGATTTAACTTGAATTTCATATCATTCTACTCAATTCGAAAACTTTTGAAATTGAGTTTGGTTGATAAAATAGGACTCATCAACTCTACTAACTCGAACTTTTTTTACTTGATTCGACTCGACTCGATTGAACGCTCACCCCTAATTCTCATGTTACTTTTGATGTTTAATTAGCTTGGTTTCAAATTCAGCAATATCATTGTTGCCTCTGTTACAGTACTGGTGTGTTTACCATTGATTTTTGATGTAGGTGGCAGGGATCAAAGGATGTGACTTCTTGAATGCCTATTTTTTTTCTTCATCTTAAAAGTTTATCTGCAATGGTTATTAATGAATAAATGATCTTTTGGAAGCATTGAAACAAGATAGCTGCTTTTCTTATTGTAATGTTTAGTGTGAACAGAATCTCGGAATATTTTTTTTGGTAATTATCATTATTGATGCAAAACTGCTGGAATAAGTACAAATGTTTTGTAGTTAAAACAAAAAAAAGAAAAAGAAATTGAGTGAAAGCTGGATGAGTTGGGATTTATTTGGAGGGGGTTCAACTAAAGCACTGCCCATTTAACATATTTCTCTCTGTATTGCTTTCAGTTTTGCATTAGGATTTGGGATAACTGGAAATGATTTTCTAGGGAAGCTATTGTCAACAATGGTAAGAAGAAACCTGAAAAAGATTGGTATGAGAGGGAGAATTACAAGCTGGAGAAGGCAATGCAAAAGAAAGTGGTATTTCGGATATGTCAGCTGAGAATACGGATGATGTTTCCAATTGATCAATAGAGCTGGCTGGTATGAATAAGAGAAGAGGTGGATAACAATGAAAAGAAGAAGGATTGAATAAAAAGAGGAAATCAGAGTTTTGTACAGATGAAAAGGAAGCCGAGAAGGGTCAGAAGAAGTATAAGAAAAGTAAAGATGCATTTGGTGAAGTTAGAGAGATTTCAATGGATGCTTGTTTGGGTGGAAAAGAGAGCATGGGACAAGAAAGTAACGAGGTAACATTTCTGGAGAACAACTTTGGTTACAAAGCAAAAAGGATGCGAAACAAAAAAAGCTTGAAAGGTTGTAAGAGAATATCCGTTGGACCAGTTTTGGTGATAACCTGCAAAGCAGAGGCTTTGCTAGTTGTTGCAAAAATGATATGGAAGCTTAGCATCTTCTATGGTAGCAGAAGGCACATGGGCAGATGCTGATAACATGCTGGATTCTCTATCTAGCTTGGATGCTTGCTCCATGGAAGATGTGGACCAGCACAATCTTATTGAGAATAGGTCTGGAGATTCATGTCAAAAACATTGGAACTGGATGGGCAATCACTATGGCCCGCATAGGGACAAGTCTTTTGCTGAACAAGTTGAAATTCTTGCTAATTGATATCTCCCATACATGCTTGATGCAAAGGAGTCCTATAGTAGCAATGCCCAGTTGGTCTGCCATAGCTGCGGTGCTGTTTTTATCTTCTGGAAATGGCTTCTTGATTACAAATTAATTTGGAGTTGCATGCATATATTAGCTTATTGGTTGATTATCTAAGAGCTCTTAGAGCAATTTCCTATTAGATCCCTTGATATATGTTTAGATCTCCTCTTAATGGTGCTAATATCTTTAATATATGGATCTTAAGGTCTCTTAACTTGTTTGTGCGTAATCCACTCAATAGGCTTGGTATTGAATAATCCTGGAGGATTAAACTATAGTGTAGTGGGCAGCTTATTTCTCAGTTTTGCTAATAGCCAAAAAAATACGTTTTTTATAAGATTTTATTCCTAAAATTTGATTGTGGTTTGTAACAATAATTATAAATCTAATCTGTGTTTGCTTCTGCTCCCATATCCTTGATTTCCTATAAGAAAGTAATTGAATTCCGAGTTTTGAATTTTGCTTGGTGCCAGGAGATGGATCTGATACTGGTTTATTCTGCTATAAATATCCTCATTTGTTTGCTTTTATGAAAAAGATGACACTTCGGGAAACAGAAAGAAAAGGGGAGAAAGAAACCTCTTAGTTGAGGATGATAAGTTTGTTTTGATCTATAATAGCATCAAACTTTTACCCTTAACCTTCTTAAAAACTTGCCTAGAATAACATATGATGAGTGTTTTTGTTCACCAAAGTTTTGATTTGGCTGTGGTGGTCAATGGTGATTAGATGTACTATATATGAGTAAGATAGGTTTGCTTGATGTTTTACATAGGTTTATGTTTTTGATTCAACTTCCCTCTTCAATCGTGCACTTCCAAAGTAAAATGTTTTTCCTGCATTTTGCATAAACCATTTGAGTATAGTTGCACCTCCAAAGCATTGCCAATAACTATTTGCTGATCATCTTCAATGAAAAAAAACCACTGATGTGTTTCTTTCCCTGCCTTTTTTCTTTTTTCAAGTCATTTGGTGTACTATAAGCTGCTTCTTACTGCATAAATAGTTAAATGCTCATTACAAATGGCAGAATTTGCTAATATGACTGCATAAACTATTACTTGTCTTTTTTGCAATATTAATATTTGCTAGAATAAATCTGTATTTTGATTTGTATTTGTTAGGAACAGAGCTTATTTCCATTTAAATAACATTCAGTTTCTGTGCTTCCATTCCCCATTCCCAACTTGCTCTGCCGCATTCTCTCTGTGCAATTAAAAAACATGTGGCCCTCTCATGCTAGGTATTGGGGATCATTTCCAGCTGTTGTTGTTTAGATTACACCAGTTTCAGCACTCCTATCTACTGCTTGTTTTTCTCATGTTTTTATAACAAAGAATATTTTACTATTATTGTTGCAGGTGATTGCCTTCATGGCTGACCTGAAGCACAGGATTCTTATGGTTTCTGATTTTTTCTATCCCAACTTTGGTGGTGTCGAGAATCACATCTATTATCTGTCACAATGCCTACTAAAACTTGGTCACAAGGTCAGAAAATTTCTGTAAGTTTGTAGGTTCTAATTCTTGTTTGTGAGGAATGATGTTTTTTCTTTTTCCCCAGAAAAGAAGGGGGAATGATTTTAGGTCCACTACTATAAAGAGGAAATCTTTTTTTTTCAAAGAAGGTTTTAGATATGCCGTTGCTTAGGTAGAAGAATACTATAATGTCCCTCTCTGGAAGGGTTCTCTCTATATTTCTTTCTCCTTTTCTCTGCTCTGCATTTTTTACTAAACCTGATATCCTTTTGTTTTACTTCTTTGGTCGATAAGAGACATCATATTTTAAAATTCCTTGGTCCTTTTCTCTATCCAACTCCATTTTACCTTCCGTTCCTGCAAATTAATGATTCTTTTTTTCTTCAAACTCTCAATGCAATAGGTACCAAATTTCAGTCCTTTGATTTCCCTAAAATGGATGATATATTTACTCTATTATTGCAGGTGGTTGTTTTGACTCATGCTTATGGAAATCGATCTGGGGTGAGATACATGACAGGTGGTCTGAAGGTTTATTATGTACCGTGGCGGCCATTTCTTATGCAGAATACATTCCCGACTATCTATGGAACATTCCCAATAATTAGGACTATACTTCTTCGGGAAAAAATATCACTTGTGCATGGTCATCAAGCCTTCTCAACTCTATGCCATGAGACTTTGATGCATGCACGTACTATGGGATACAAGGTTGTATTTACTGATCATTCACTGTATGGTTTTGCTGATGTGGGAAGTATCCACATGAACAAGGTTCTGCAATTTACTTTGGCAGATGTAACCCGGGCCATATGTGTTTCTCATACAAGCAAGGAAAATACAGTGCTACGGTCAGGTTTGCCGCCTGAAAAGGTTTTTGTGATACCTAATGCCGTGGACACAGCTATGTTCAAACCTGCTCAACAGCGCCTTGGCCGTGATGAAATAGTTATTGTTGTGATAAGTAGGTTGGTTTATCGGAAGGGTGCAGATTTACTTGTGGAAGTCATTCCGGAAGTTTGTCGTTTGTATCCCAATGTGAGTTGCTCAGAGCATGTTGTTGCTGAAAAGATTTTGATTTATTGGCTTGTTCTGTTACTAGTCAGTTGTCATGGTATTAGTTAGAAATGAGCAGTTCACCCAGTTCTTATGTTGCTTCACCAGCTACTGGCAAGGGTATGAGATGGTTGGATTTTTTAATTACCTATGTCCTTTGGTTAGATATTCTGCAATGATGGTTAGTGTTGTTGCTACTGGCTAGACTAAGCATAAAATGGCCACCATTATATATCCATATGAACTGTTGGCCATTTTTACGTAAATTTGGTGTATAGTCCCTATTTACATACGAAAGATATGTTTATGTAGAATAAATATCCTGCCTTTTCAGCAGTGTCTGCCTATGTGATGAATGTAATTGCCTTTTTATGGTTCAATTTATGTTAGTCTTGGAAAATATTTCAGTAGCCATTCTTTTGGTTTGCTTTCTGCAGTTAGCATGAGAGGAGTTAGTTGCAAAAGGGTTTATTACGGCTTTCTAAATTATGATGGTTCATCAGTTATAGGCCTAAAAATTAGCATGTTTAGCCAACTGCCATGTTGCACCTGCTCTCTCTCACATACACAAGCCTCTTACATCAAGACATCTGAATTTCTGCTACACTTACACATTGCTGATCCATTGTCATGTTTTAAGTTTTAGTTAAATCTTTCACTGTGTTGGTTATAGTTCCTCATTTGGATGAAGACTTGGTATTTAGTAGAAAGTACGACTGTACTCTAACATGTTAGTCTGCACTGTTATTTTGAGTTATTTTCTCATTTTTAAACACCTGCGAAGGTACGTTTCATTGTTGGTGGAGATGGACCTAAACGAGTGCGGTTGGAAGAGATGAGAGAAAAGCATTCTCTCCAAGATCGAGTTGAGATGTTGGGGGCTGTACCACATGCTTCTGTAAGGTCTGTGTTGATTTCTGGCCACATATTTTTAAACAGGTAAATTTTTGGTTCCTACAGACCACCCGTTTTTAGTTTATTACCTTTTTACGTAACCAGAAGCCAAAAAGAAAAAAAAAGGGAAAAGAAGAAGAAGAAGAAACACAAAGAAGACAAATTAACATTCCTTGATCATTCGATAATCAAGTGTAAAGGCTGATCAACTTAATTGCTTTTCCTTTTGACAGTTCTTTAACTGAAGCTTTTTGTATAGCCATATTGGAGGCTGCAAGTTGTGGACTATTAACTGTCAGCACACGTGTAGGAGGTGTCCCAGAGGCATGTATTTCAAACTGTCATTAACCTAGACATACCAAACTGGTTTATGCTTTTGCACCTAAAAGGATTGGAATTTATTTAAGATATCCTCTAATTTTCCATTTATTTGTTTTAGGTTTTACCCGATGACATGATAGTACTTGCTGAACCGGATCCTAGTGACATGGTACATGCAATTAGGAAGGCAATATCTATCCTTCCTAATATTGATCCACAGGTTATGCATGATCGAGTAAGTAATTTTCATTGACTTCATATAGTAATTTTGAACTGCGTGAGGTGGACAAATGCATATTTCTCTTTCTGTGGCAAGATGAAGAGACTTTATAATTGGAACGATGTTGCTGAAAGGACTGAGATTGTATATAATCGTGCCTTGAAATGTTCTGATCAGAGTCTCCTAGAACGACTTTCCAGGTATGCCATCGAATGTTTTCCCTGAAGATGATGCTCACAAATTTGATTTAGCCAATGAGATGGTTTCATGCTTTTCAAGCACCTCTGATTTCACTGAAAGGTTTTTGGTATAATGTTGAGTGTATGGCATGGATATTTTCTTATGTGCTTTTAGTATGGAAGGCAGGAAGATTAAAAGTTGGCTTATTAAGTAATTAAATAAAAACTTACATACAACCTTGCAATCATCAACTGTATATACACTCAAGCTCGCATTATCTAGTTGTGAACAGGACTTGGAGACGAGTATTGAACATAATTATGTGTTTGTTATGGGTATACCAAACTTTTAAAGCTTTTCTTTATATTTTTAAGTTGATACCCTCTTGTTTTTGTTTTGTGTCGGACATGGGTACTTCAGGGACAATGGAGAATCTGAGTAATAGACAAAGTGGTAGCTTTTAACTTTGAAATATTTGGTAAAATCATCACATTATTTTTGAGTTATTACCAAGGATGCTAATGAGGTGATGTTTTGTTAGGTATCTTTCATGTGGAGCTTGGGCAGGCAAGCTGTTTTGCTTGGTTATGATAATCGACTTTTTGATATGGCGTCTGTTAGAACTGTTGCAGGTACATGGTGTTTTTTTTTCTTTTTGGTATGATCCCGTAAAATTAAATCAGTCGGCTCAATTTGGATAAGGTCAATTCAAGTTTTAAAATTTTTTGGTCATTTGAATTTGGATTAGTTTCAGGTTAGGGTCATTTTGGGTTATTCCAGGTTCGGGGTTGTTTTTGGTTTGAGGCTCAGGTTTTTCGGGTCGGTCATTATGGGTTTGGACCATGTCGAGTTTTGTTCATTTTGATTTTGAGTCATTTTGGGTTTGGGTGGCTTTGTGGGTTTTGGTCATTTTATATTAAGACTAGACGGGTTGGATGGTTGGACCAGGTTTTGAGTTTTGGGTCAAAACTTGACGGTAATACATGAAGTGATGGTTTGTTTTACTTAATCTACTATACTGTTGTTACTGCTTCACCAGCCTGCAAAGGATATCGAGGAGGTGCCTGATGTGGCTCTACGCTGCCATCAACACGGAGAAAGGATTGAAGAAATATATCGTTGCAAATCAGAATAATAGTATAGGAATATTTTCGAGTTTATAACAATATTATTAGCTTCAAATATTTGACGTTTCGTCTTCAAGCATTGTACCTTATTCTATTCTTTATGCATTTTAAGTAAAAATCTCATTGCTGCAATCCACTTCTGAATGTGCTTTCTTGAAATCCCATGTTTTTCACTTCATTTTAATTATTATTCACAACGAGGCCCGGGCATAGTTAAAAGAGGTTTTGGGCAGGTTCAAAATTTATCATGCACAATTTTCAATTTCACTGTACATTATCGCCAAACCTGAATTTTAGTTCAGTTAATAGTAGTTATTCGGACATGTATTTGTATTTTGATATTTTTGATTATAGTTGTTAACATTTAAAAAATTATTATTTACAAATATGATTTTACAATTAATGAGTTTTTAAAAAATGCATTATATTATGTTTTACTTTGTTTTTTAAAATAAAAAAAATAAAACACGTTTTAAGTAAAATTTTTTCAGAAAGAGATGATATGCGGCTTATTGGTTTATATATTCAATGTTTTTATTATTATGAAAGATTAATGTGCCTTATTTTGGTTTTCACGCGGGATTTAATGTACCCATACAATCTGGTAACAGCAATTTTCTTTTGGTGGGGGGGGGGGGGGCGTTTTTATCTACCTAACCATAGAGATATAGCGCCTAATTTCAATTGGATTGGGCTTTGTGGAGATTAGCAACTGGGAAATACAATTCCAGTCAGAAAGAAGAGCAATACCCTACAAAATACTGCTACAGCCTACAAGTGAAGAAGAATGAAGATGCCATAGCCGTCAATTCACGTTGACTGTTAGTCTCCTCCACTATTACCTGACGGAAGCAAAGTAATAGTACCATTAGTACAATACCTCGTGAACTGACCCTCCTTTATCATCACCTCCTGTAATTATTATTACTTTTTTTTTTTTTTGCATTTTTTCCCTTCCATTTTAAAGTATTCCTCACCTCATTCCCCACTCATCTCGTCTCTGCCGCGTATCGACCCCGCATTTTATTTTATTTATCTCAATGGGTTTTTCTGATATTATTTTCATGGATAAATTATCTTAATTAGTTTCCTTCTAATATCATTCAGCTAATCTGGTATGTTGAGAAGTTCTCATTTCTTTTTTAGTGAATGTGTTTGCTACTTTTCTTGTATTCTTAATTCTTTCTAATTTTCTATAATGCCATTGTTTAAGGGACAATTTGGGTTTTCTAATCTGAGCAATTTGTTGTTAATTCATTGTTTAGTTTGATATTTATTGTTTGGGGGGGGGTCTATTTGACCATTTTTGGCTGCAAATCTATTAGTTAAAGCTCAAACCTTTACATAAAGTAGAAATATTTAAGCTATAATAAAATCTGGGTATTGCATTTTGTTACTAAATAACTAAACTTTATTATCATATATATATTTTGTCAACGTTCATCACTGCAGGAAGCAGATTTTGGGGGTTAAGAGATTTTATCTACAGAGAAGATGGTGACATCTGAGCAAGAACATGATTTTGTTAAGTGGGGTTTGCAACTATTCAATAGTGATCCCTATGCTAATTGTGGATATTGTGGTGTGTTAACTCAAGAAAATGGAGAGTATTACAATGGAAATAGTTTCAAGGAGGATTACCATTACGACGCGGGAGAATGTTGTAATGTGGAAAATGATGAGGCTATTGCTCATACTCTTCAACTTCAAGAACTGTCAAAACTTGCAGTGGTGGGATCTCCAAGCCAAGGGGAGGAAGAAGAATTGCAATTGCAAGTGTCTGGTTACACTCGAGATTGTATCAATCAGTCTGTTGGGGACTTTGGTTCTGGTATAAGGAAGTTTCTGAATTTTCGAGTTTGACGGTTTGAAGTTGCTGATATGTCTTTAATGTATTGCATTAATATGTTTCTGTTTTGTGATTTGTAGGGCAAGGTTGTGGTGAGGAAGAGCAAGATGAAATAACAACTTCTAGTTCATGTTCTAGCCCTGAAGAGAAGTTGTTATGTGAAGAGGATAGGTCATATTCATTGGAGCTAACCGATGAATTTGCTCTTGATGGTGAAGTTGGGAAAAGGCTGAACCAGATGGTTCCTGTTCCTGTAAGTGTGACTATAAGGTTTAGATTCTTGATTATGACATCTAAAAAGTAGTGTCGTAGTATGCATTTAGATTTATCTCTGGTTGTGTGTAGCATATTCCAAGAATCAATGGTGAAATACCCTCTGTTGATGAAGCAACTTTAGATCATCAAAGACTACTAGAGAGGTTTGCGTTTTTTTTTTGTTTTGTTTCCTGGAACTTGGAATTGGACCTTTCTTTGAATTCTTTATCTTTATATTTTCTAGCTATTTTCTAGTTCTATTGCCATTTTTTCCCCTTTGGTTGACCTATTTGTTGAATATATGGTTCTGGTAATTCTTTTGCTGTAACAGATTGCAAGTCTATAATTTAGTGGAGCTTAAAGTTGAAGGAGACGGTAACTGTCAGGTTAGCTTAAAAGCTGAAAGCATGGATATTAACATCAATAGAGCTAGATAGCATCAATATGGTTGAAGTTGTTCTGTGTCTAAACTGTCATTATACATACATAGGTTTCATGTATCCATATAAAAGCATGGGTGTCTTTTGATATTGGTTCCCTTCTAACATTTATTTCCAAGGTCTTTACTCGATTGTTGGTAAAACTTTCGAATGTTGTTACTGACATAAAATCTCATCCCCTATGACATTCTTCCCAGTGATCATGGAAGCTCACTAATTGTTACTGCAGTGCTTCATGTAAATTATATACCTGATGTCTCATTAGCTTCATGATGTTGCCAGTTCCGTGCTCTATCTGATCAAGTTTATCGAACTCCTGAGCATCATGAGTTTGTGAGGCAGCAAGTTGTAGACCAGGTTGGCCTTTAACATACAATAGCAAAGTTTGGCGTTTTTGTTTGTTGGGCTTGTGTATAGTCTTACATTGAAATCATTGTGCATTGCAAGTAAAGTTTGATGTTAACTTTTCTTTTCTTGCTATATCTTGCACAATCAGCTTAAGTCTTGTCCAGATATATATGAGGGGTATGTTCCCATGGCATACGGTGACTACCTGGAGAAGATGTCCAAGTATTTTTCTGTTCCTCCATGACTTAACTATTCCTCCTTTTCTAGTTTTCTTGACCTTGCTTCATCATATTGATGCTTACAGGAGTGGTGAATGGGGTGATCACGTCACTTTGCAGGCTGCTGCAGATTCGGTACGCTCCACCTGTCTTTTTTTATTGACTTTATTCATAATTTGGACGTTGAATTATAGCCGCTTTCCCACTTTGGTACCTAAAATTTTTTTGGTCCCACCTTGGTACTTGAAATATCATTTTCACCCCATTTTACCCCCAAAAATTACCAGCGTCCAATAAGAATGTGTCATGTTCTTATTGGCAATTTTTTTGGGTAAATTGGGATGAAAATTTCAGGTACCAAAATGGAAAAAAAAGATTAGGTATGAAGTGGAAAAATGAGTATAATTTAGAGGCCAAATCGTGAATTAAGTCTTTCTTTTACCCTCTTGTTTGTGATAGATTTCACATTCCCCCTCCCTTAAATTTTTGTTATATTGTTCAATTTGCCTAATCTGCATATCAATTTTCCGTTGTCAATCCTCCAGTTTCTCTCTCTATGATTCAGTAGACATCCAAAAGATTAGTTGATGCCAATTTCTGTGTGCTGCTTTATAGTGCACAATATGGGAAGAAAAACTGTATTGGTTATTCTGATTATGTTAAAATATGCCAACAGTGGCTGTCTAATGCATCATGCTAATTGCTTGTTGCAGTATGGTGTTAAAATATTTGTCATAACATCTTTCAAGGACACTTGCTACATTGAGATTCTTCCAAATGTCCAAAAGTCAAAACGAGGTATAATCTATAGTATTAGCTTCTATTAGTAACTTATTTTTCTTGTTTATCGTTATGATTCTGATTGCAATTAATACATTGAATGTCATTTTAAATTTCTTCCTAGCATTTGAGCATCTCTTGTTATATCTCAATAGTTAGAGGTGCAAGCTGCCGTCTGACCATTTAGGTTATGATGAAGGTTGATCGAAAAATATCTACTTCGTAGATATTCTATCCTTCGTTTTTATCTAATGGTTTTCTAGAGAAGAAAGATGCACACTACGGCTCAACCATTGTGCTATTCCGTGGAAATTTTATATCACAAAATAATCAGTTCGGTCTGGTTTCTGCAGTTATTTTTTTGAGCTTTTGGGCAGAGGTACACTACAACTCAATATATCCAGTTGGAGGTAAATACCACCCTGGGAAATTACTACTTATACGTGCATTCTAGCCAGAATATTAGAAATACACCAGTTTATTGTATTGAATGCAGCTGAGCCTGCTCTCTAAATTCTAAAGCTGCTTCAATTATAGATCAAGTTGACCTTTTTTAGTTTGGGTTTGAGTTGACCAGTTGCTTTTCAGCCTCTAGAAGATTTTCAGTCAGTATTAGATAGATGGAAAGATGACCTAGCATATGCCTTAAACACCCAAGTTTGCAAATCAATAAACTCACTAAGAAACATTGAGTCAGAGATATTCTGGTTTGAGGGAATGGTAGTTGCATAACTTGGTTTGCCGGAGGCACTTCAGCTTAATAGTACCTTTTGACCGTGGTTATATATATATATGTATGTATATATATACATATTATTTTATTTATTATTTGTTTTGTTTATAATTATTAGATGTAAAGATTGATGACCAGGATTATTAGATATTGTTACGGCTTAGATCACTTTGTTTGCCAGAAAGCGAACTTTACTTTCAAGAAAGCCTAATATACATAAACTTAAGCTTTACAGCCAACATTATCATCATCATCATCATCATCTTCAAATCAATAGGAAAAAAAAAAGGGTTTTGTTATAACCCTACGTTCTCAAGAGTCCCAAACCATGGGTTCTAGAAAGGATGATGCATTTAAGAAATGAAAAAAAAAATTGCCAAACTAGTAATATGAAATTATGAATCTGTCATTTCTTAAATCCATGTATTGTTTGAGCATATTGATAATGCGCGGATTATTTGACTATCTTTATATTCAGATGTGCCAGCATTCGGGATGAAGAAGAAGAAAAGGTGGCGAATGTTGCGGAACAAGCATTTGGAGTCAACTGATGGATATCAATGAATCAATCAAGCTTTGTTGCTTCAGCAAGAAAGCTAATGTGCCTCGCCGTTAATTTTCTACCAATGCAATGTTAGATTCAATGTTTATTTTAAGGATGGAAAAGCAAAGCAAAGCAAAGCAAGGTAGGAGACATCATCTTGCTTGCTTCAATGCTCCACTTAGATTGTATATTTCTTGGATTCAATCTATCCTCATTTATTTTCCAAATAAAGATATAGTACCATGTGTGTACACCCTGAGAATGAGCATCCTAATTTGAAAAAAATTGATCCGATAAATTCAAATTTAGCCAAATCTGATTTGATTATAAAAGGTTAACAATCTGTATCTGAAATTGATTCAAGCTAGAAATAACTTGAATCTGAAATGATTTGAAGCTAAAATGATCAAATAAGTGACCCAAAAATGAACTAAATTTAAAGTGATCAAGACTAAACATAACATGACAAAAACTTAAAAACTTTAAAATTTAAACGCCTCTGAACTCAAAAAGGCTTGAGCTCACAATGACTAAAAATCAAATTGATCTGAACCAATGCAATCTAAAATTTTTAGATAAGAGAAAATGGTCCCTCAAAGGATGGGGAATTGCAATAGGGAGACGCCTGCATTCTTTTAAATATACACTCTTAACTACCATGAGGGTGAGAGGAATACATTGAATTACTAGAGGGTGATGTGTTGACTCAAACCAGAGATGGAACACCTTCTATAAAATTTTTTGAGAGAGTTCATTCTCTAATGGAAAAAAGTATGAGCGAAACGGTAATCATCAAGTTGCTTAGAAGGAAGACTGGGGTTAATGCTTTGTTGAATAAGATTTACTCCATTGAGAAACCGTCAACATCGATCCAACTCACGGAACTAAACCAGGAAACGATTCCTACATGGTTAAGTTCCAGACAAGTGAGGACGGTATTATCTTAGGGTCTTTGGGTTATTTTTTTGTTAATATCTTAAAAACCAACAATAGACTCTATTATTTTCGACTATATATCGATATCCACTTAATGTGATACCCTGCATCTATTTGCTAGGTCTTTTGAGAGTATGTTGTGCAA
This sequence comes from Gossypium hirsutum, assembly GCF_007990345.1. Taxonomy (NCBI): domain Eukaryota; kingdom Viridiplantae; phylum Streptophyta; class Magnoliopsida; order Malvales; family Malvaceae; genus Gossypium; species Gossypium hirsutum. The sequence continues at coordinate 49,482,282 of NC_053439.1, read as the reverse complement.
CACCCCTCACTCGTTTTGGGACATTTAAAATTTCAAATCAAATATAAATTGTTTTGGGACTTTAAAGTCAATTTCAACTCATTTAGAAAATATTCAAAAGCGATTAAGGTTGTCTGGGACCCAAAACGAGCCCCAATAAATCAAACTAGGCCAAAACAATATAGTGGCTGAGACTTAGGGGAGTTGTATTGGTATCACTGGGTAGTTGTATCGGTACAATTGCTTAGTATGTCTTTTTTGGCTTTCTGACTCAGTTGTTTCAAAATAACTGAGTTAAAATTCTAAGGGTGCGTTTGGTTCGCTGTATTGGATTAGAGGTGTATTGGATTAGAGGTGTAATAGTTAATCCACTATTTGGTTGAATGTAATGGAATAGAGGCGTAATAGTAATCTTGTGTTTGGTTGAATGGAATAGAGGTGTAATAGCATAATGGAAAAAACTAAAATGACTAGAATACCCTTAGCATAAAATTGTTTTGGTAAATGATTATTGTTATTGTTATTTAAATTTTAATAAGATTATTATTATCAGTAATAAATATTTTAATCATATTTAAACACAATTATTATTAAATATATTTTAATTAAAATATATAATTTAATAAAATTCTTATAATTAGCATAAATTTGTTTTTGTAAATGATTATTGTTATTGTTATTTAAATTTTAATAAGATTATTATTATCAGTAATAAATAATTTAATCATATTTAAACATAATTTTTATTAAATATATTTTAATTAAAATATATAATTTAATAAAATTCTTGATAATTAATATTCTTATATTAATTTACTCAAATCATAATATATGATACTGTAAAATATAAATTAACATAAATATTAATAAATATATTTTAATTAAAATATATAATTTAATAAAATTCTTAATAATTCATATTCTTATATAATTTATTCAAATCATAATATATGATACTATAATTAATATTAAATATATTTTAATTAAAATATATGATTAAATACAATTTAAAATAATTATTATTAAATATAATTTCATAAAATGTTCTTATGAATTTACTAAGATCAAGATAATTTGAGAATTATATTCTGCATAAACATAATTAACTTATACTAAGAAAAAGTTAGATGAAAATGAAATTGTACATCATAATCCATATGTTATATAGTTTTACAACATCAAAAAGTTTAAACATTGATATTTAATGGTGAGAAAGAAATCTTCTGACCCATTCCATCCGGGCAACAGAAGGTAAACTGAAGAAAATGATCATTTGAGTTGGATGATCGGGAATTTTACTCAAAGCATCATACCGCTGATCGTCGGTTAAACCTTCAATTGACCATAAGGCTGAATATAAATTTGAAGCTTTCTCTTCCATCTTTTCTTCTGACTTCTGCTGAACTACCACCTCGGAGGCAATACTCAAACTGATTTTATCGCCAACGGCCTGGATTTTTTCCCCTAACAAGGTGGCAGCCTCCTCAAATGAAGAATACACATTATCACGAGCATCAGATTTCTTCTTTCTCTTGTTTGAAGATGAGGAACCCCCTTGGTCTCTATCTCCTCGCGGATCTATACCAGAAACATCCATGTCGTCTAAAGAGACCTCAGCTTCGCAGTCATAGAATGTGTTTCTCTCTTCATTCATATCTGTAGTATGTTCATCCTCAGCATGTATTTCTTCAAGAACATCAGCAGCTGTTTGAGCGTCTTTCCCAGTCGCCCGATCTCTTGCGTATATCGCAGTAAGCTGGTTGTAGTAAGGGAAAGAACGATGTCTGAACTGAGAGGCTTCTTTGTGACTCTAAAAAAAATGAGGAAATCATTTAAGTTATAAGTTTTGTAAAAAACAAATAAATACTTGAAATACATTTTACCTTTACATATGATTCCCAAACTGTATCTTCAGCAACAACGAGCTGCCTATGCTCGTCCCAACCAAAACCACTGTTGTTTTGGCCATTAAGCATGTCGTAGACGACTGACCATTCCCTTTTTAGGCACCTAATCCGAGATTCAATATTTGGTTTTGCCTTCAACATTGCCCTTGGTAAAGCCTTTTCTAGCATTTTCTCTAGCTCGTTCAAATAACCGGCTTTGAACCCGGTATCAGCATTAAATGTTCCTACATTGTGCAAATCCACCATGCAAGAAACCAAGGCTGCATCCTCCTCTGGAACCCATTTTCTTTTGCTTCCTCGAGAAGCTTGAGAAGAAGCACCCATTGGTGGAACACCTGACATATTGTTCTTAAGAAAAAAAAATTAACATTATTTACTATTTTGAATATCATTTAATTGTTGGGTGAACAGTTTATAATATTATTCGGTAGTTTAATACTAAATTTAAATTTATAACACATGCTGAATGAAAAGATAATTAAATTATAATTCAACAAAGTTTAGTACATTACAGAATTTTAATCAAAGACCACCAAAGTTTCATAAACTAGTTACATAAAAAACATCAACAAATTAATTCAAACTAAATTTGTCCCTAAACCTAACTAATTTCTAGATGCTTGCCATTCATCGAACATTTGGTTGGCTAGTTCCATCCTCCAAGTTGCCCAAGCATCCGATGGATGAATATTTGTGATATTCGGTTCATCGTCATCCACCACATTAGTAGGTAATCCTTCTCCCACCTCCGCTTCAATGGGATCAATACTCATATGGGTTCGAATAAAATTATGGAGCAAACAACATGCAATAATAATTCTATTGTGCACCCGTACAGGATAAAACGATGGACTCCTAAGTATTCCCCATCTAAGTTTTAATAAGCCAAAGCATCTTTCAATGACATTACGTGCTAAGGCATGTTTCATATTAAAAAACTCTTGCGGAGAACTTGGCTGATAACCCTGACGCCACTCGTTCAGATGATATCGCTGTCCTCTAAATGGTGCAAGAAATCCCTCACAATTTGTGTATCCAGCACTAACTAGATAATAACAACCTATAAAATAAATTGGCTAAAAAATGATTAATTCAGCAAACAAAGTTTGATCTTAATGAATAATTCAAATTCCTCTAAGTATACACTGTACCATGAGGAACTTTTAGTCCATGTCTTCTACTAATGGCATCTCGGAGCACCCGTCCATCGGCAACTGAACCTTCCCAACCAGGAAGAACATAAACAAATTGCATCTCAGGTGTACAAACACCTAGCATATTTGTTGCTATGTCACCTTTTCGGGTTCGATATCTAGGTTTATCAACTGTTGGCACCCTAATCTTTATGTGGGTTCCATCAAGAGCACCTAAGCAATTCTATATCACATGATATAAAACATTGTGTTAGAATACTAATTTAAATCTAAGTCAACTAAATGTTGTACAAGCTATATATAAAACTCAGTCTACTACCTTAAACCATTTCCACCTTGTGTCAGAAGAGTCGGCTGTAATTGGCTCCGGCTTTTTAAATAAGACATCTTGTAAGCGTATGACAGCATCTATGAAATGCTCTGCTTACAGTTTCCCCTGACCTTCTAAAGTGATGCTTGATAACTCGATTTTTCAGGTGATGGGAGATGATATGTAAAAACATTGCTACTTGCTCATCAACAAGCATGAACCTTGACGACTTCAATCCCCCTATCGATTCTAACATCTCACATAGTTTACAAAAGGCAGTTCTATTCATCCTAACTTGTTCAATACAAGTCTCGTCACTAGCATATACAAGCCTCTTCACATAATCCCGTTTTGCATAAAAATCTAAGGTATAGGACCTAATCCTTGGTTGATAAGTCTGTAGGCTAAGGCTGGCACCCATTCTAAACAAGAACCAAATCGCAATTCTACAGATTTCCAACCATAATGTCAAAGCAAGACCAATTCTTTTACGCCTCACACTTTGTGCAATTAAAGGCAGACGAGCCATTACTGCAACATATTAAAATTATAACACACTATCAATGAATTGAAGTTGCAATTACACATTATCAAATAAAAATAAACAATACAAATTTAGAACACATGAAGCAAAATAGTTGATACTAAATGATATCGTTGCAACTTTAATTTCATTTCTTTATGAATCACCCAAACAATAAAGAAATTATAAAGCATGTATAATTGACCTAAAATTAATTGTTGGTGTATGTATAATTGACCTAAAATTAATTGTTGGTGTATGTATAATTGACCTAAAATTACTTGTTGGTTTAATGTTATTTACCCTAAAAAACATTGTTGGTGTATGTATAATTGTTGGTTTAATGTTATTTACCCTAAAAAACATTGTTGGTGTATGTATAATCTTTTAATTTTACGTATATTTTAAATATATATGATAATTTTTATTAATTAATATAAAAATATAATTCTCTCCACAAAATTATATCAACATTAATACTTAACAAACAGGTTTCATGTTTATTATTAATTTCAAATTATTAATATTAAAGATAAAAATTATAATAATTACAATTATATTTATGTTATTAATAATGTTCTCATTATTAGTATCATAATATTTATAATTTAATTAAACATTGAATTTATAATAAATTACCTGTACTATTTTAAATAATAACAACTTTTGCCGCATGAAGAATTTTTTTTGATAGATTAGGTCACAAGCCCCATTTTTGGTTTAATTATTCTTTCGTCTCTATATTTTTTACACATTTAAAATTTAATTTATTTATTTATAATTTTAAAATTTTAATCCTTTTACTTTGTTAAATTGGATTAAGTGACAATTTTAACTTAAAATTGCTCTCATGACAAATATTATACAAGTCATAAACTAGATAAGCAAATAAGATTGTTAAATATGAATAAAAATAATAATCGGATGGAGTATTTATTTTTTAAACTCGTTAAATTATTTGACTAAAAATAGTAATCGATAAATAATTTAAATACCAATGTAAAAAAATTAGAGACAAAAGTAAACGAAATGAATATGGTTTGAGAGATAGTGACGTAAACCATAATAAAAGAGAGCAATTAATCATATTAAATTAGCTTACTTTGGTCGGTGAAATGTCATATAAAGAAAGATATAATTATAATTTAGCTTTGGTAAATAGATTACAAACTTTCACCCTAAAACATCATGAAGGGCATGAAAAGTAATTAAAAGGAAAGGTATTTTAATGAAATTAATTACTTGCTTTTACAAGTTTTAGCAATATTATATCAGCATTTTTTTGAAAGCAAATGAGGAAAGCTTATTTTGAATGCTAATTGAACCTAAAAGTAATTACTTGCTTATTTTAATGGCTGACTTTTTCCTTTGTATTATCATGGCCTATGTTCAAAACACATGCTCTTCAAATCCTATACTCGTCCCAATCAAGAACAAATCAAAATTTTCCAGCAGACAAGGTCCAAAAGAACTAAAATAACAAATTCTATTGACTAACAAATCAAGAACAAGGTCCAGCAGACTAAAATAACATTTCATCTTCCACAACAGTTTCATCTTCTACTCACTAACAAACTAAAATAATATTTTCCAGCAGACTATCAAAACAATGTCCAGAACAAACCAACAAAATCTTTATCGCCCATAACCTCTTCAAACATGAATTTGTAATGTACAAGTACTTTAACTTACCTACAAGATTGAAATCATAATAAATTTGATATCTATGTAACTGACCATGTGTATCAAAGCTAACCCACCTCAGAGGTTAAAATTGTTCTATCTCGATTTTATCTATCTTGTGATATTACTAGCAGAAAATACATAATTATGTTTAATAAATGATCCAAACACAATGTACTTTGATAAGTTCAAAAACCAACAATAGAACTTAATGACTGTAACAAGTTGATAAAAGGTAGTTGTAGGGAATTTTGCAATAATATTATTGCTTTTTAAAAAGTTCCGATGAAACATTAAAAGTTTGACTATAGAATTCAGAACTTTGGACCTACAATTAAACATAAACATATAGATAGCTTGGTTAGCAGAAAAAAATCATATTACACTGATTGGAAAATCCAACTCATCATTGCTTTTCTGTTTATCAAAGTCTGAAAATATCAAATTTTATTCTTAATTTACAACAAATTAGTTATATACATATAACTCAAATTCATATCTTGCCCAAATTCATAGATTAAAACACAAAAAGAAAATAGAAATTCTTACTCATATCAAACATCCTATTCAATCAATAACAAGAACATCAAATTCCAAAATGTTTAATATCTTAAAAAAATCATATTTCTGTTCATCCTAATTAACTATTTAGAAAAAATGGAATACATGAAAGACATTGAAGTACCAGTATCAGTATCTTCACAAATATATTAAAGCCAGACTACACAAATTGCATCTAACAGCTTCTAGTTTCTATGATCTGCACTCAGCATGAAATTCAATATTCTTAACATTATAAATTGTTTTGAACATTCATTATCATCTAACATTTTCATCTTACCTATTTTTGCTACTTTCAGAGGACCAAATTACAACAGAACAAACAAACAAAAGAACTCGAACTGCAGAAATCTTACCTATTTTTGCTACTTTCAGAGGACCAAAAGAACTTAATAATCTTACCTATTTTTGCTACTCAGTTCAGGCACTTAAACAAACAAACATTGGAAGAAATCTCATTCGGTTTTGGAGATCAAAAAGGACTCAAAAATTACAACAGAACAAACAGAAATTGAAGATTAGCAGAGAAGAGAGAACAACTTCGAACGGCATGCATTTCTTAAGCCTAACCAACAACAGAAAACACATTTCAATCGCACATGCAATACAAACAGAATAAAATTGGCTAAAACTAACCTATTAGCAAATCGGGGCACAATGAAGAAGAACTTAAAAAAGCAAAAGGGGAAACCGATTAGATAAAAACAATAGATCATATTTACCTCGAAAGTATTGGTTCTCATCTACAATAGAAAAGGATATTAATCTATCGGGAAACATAGACTAACCGATGACGCAAATCGGCAGAAACTGTGAGCAAATCGGCCGAAATAGAAAAGAAAATAATCGGGGGAGCAAATCGGCAGAAAAGGCAAGAAAATAATACTGGAAAAAAGCAATGAAACAAGGAAGCAATTCGGATGAAGGTGGGAAACGGAAGAGAAACAGAGGGGATCGATTAGGGGTAAAAGAGGGAGGGTTTAGGGTAGCGTCGTCTAATCTGGGCAGAAGGGGGGAATAGAAATCGGTGCTTTTCACCGATTAGGGAAGTAAGGAGATACACGCGTATTAGCAATACGCTCAACCAAACGGCGTCTTAGATAGGTATTACGTGGGGCCCACCGATTAGGGGTGTATTGGCTTAGCCAATACACCAAACCAAACAAGCTGTAATATTTGGACCCCTAAAACTAAAAATTTATCCTAAAAACTCTAAAACATCTCTAAATATTACCGAAACATATAATTCAGTTTGAAATAATTGTAAATAAATTTCAAAACTCAAAAAATAAAAAAAAATATTTATTCAAATTAAATAGTAGAATAAAATTCCTTTAAAAATGCTTATGGTTGAATAGTTATCTCATTATGTAATTCACACATATAGCTCCTAAGTACAAGTATACAATTATTATTGTAGAAGCCCAATTTCACCCGAGCCCATTACAAACAAATAAAATACATACACCCAAACCTGAACCCACTCAACACCCATGACCCAAACATCAGCCCAAATAAATTAAAACCCTAATGGCCTAACAAGCCCAAAACCTAAACTATTTTCTGCCAAAAAAATAAAAAAAAAAGAAAGAAACAAAAAAAAACCTAGCCGCTCTCCCTAGCCTAGCGCCGCAACCACCCTTGGTCTTCTGCTCACCTGCTCTGCCAGCAACCACCGCCAACTGCCACTGTCATCTCCACCCACGTGCGCCCATGCCTGCAATGATAGAGAGGAAACATCAGCAAGCAAAAAAATAGACTAGAAATCTCATGTAAATCGGCTATAAAGCCAAGAATATGTATTGTAAAAAACTCTCTCTCTCTTTCATGTTTTAAAAGAAATAAAAAAAAGCAGATTCAAAACCCTTTTTCGGTATATCTATTTTCCTTTTCTGTTTTTTATTCTCTTTATTTTTTCGAAGCTATTTGTATTTGATTTTGGTTTCATTTATTTTTTTTAAACTATATATATAACGTATAACATATAAAAAAAAGGCAAAAAAATACCTTCTTTTGTTTTTTCCGGCCACCATGTACGTTGGCCGGCGCGGCGGCGGCTCTCCTGGCCAGATCTCTGGCCGGCGTCTGGAAAATGGGGAGAGGGTTTGAGAGAATTTTAGGTTTTTTTTTAAGAAAAAGGGAGAAAATGAAATTTAAAAAAAAATGGATTTATATAAGATATTAAAACGGCGCCGTTTTGGAGGAGTTCAGAAAGCCTTAAAACGACGTTGTTTTGACATGGATCAAACCGACCCGAACCGCCTAGGATCCGCGTGTTTCTGGATAAAAGGGGTTATTTGTGCTCCTGGTCCTTCCTCTTTTGAGGCTATTTACGATTGGGTCCTATTTTGTTTCTATTTTTCAATTTGGCCACAAAATTTCATTTTTCTCTCGATTTGGTCCTCAATGAAGCTGCGCGTTTTAGAGGAGAAGGAAAATTTCCCTTCCAGCCCCTCTAAGTTATTCGCGTGCTCAAAATAACCCCTCCCCTTTGATTTTATTTACGATTTAGCCTCAAGTTTTTTTATTTATTCAATTTAGTCTAACTCTTTTTATTATCTATTACCATGTTATTTTATATTTGTAGTTTATGTACATACCTATACATATATTATTTGTTTCCTCTTGTTTTATTTTTTTCATAAACGAAAATATATGTTTGAATTTATGCAATTATAGATATATGTATATACATTTTTATGTTTCTTGTAACCATGCATATACATGTTCTTATATATGAATATATGCAATGTAGGTTTTACAATTTATTTTATACACATGCACGTCTATATGCATATATATATATATATCTAAATTTACGTACATGCATATGTATAAACGCATTTTTTTATCTATTACATTTTTTTATACATATACATATCTTTTATTTTCATGAATACATACATATACTTTTATATTTTCATATAATTTAATATTTTATATATCTTGTAATTTATATACACAAACTTATCAATATACATATTTTTCTAAATTTTATAAGTATATATTTATATGTACATACTTATATATTTATATTTTTACATATTAAAATATGTATATTTATATATATTATTTTATTATAATTCACACACATATATCTTTTATATTTTTATAGTTATACATTTTCTTTGTCTATTTCTTTATTCATATTTTCATTATTATTTTGAATGAATGCTTCAATTTTATTTCCCTATGTGTATTGCTATGTTGTATGTTATTTGTTTACCCTCTTATCTAATTTATTTTCATTGCTATTACTCATATTATTTATGCTTCATCATCGTATTCATTTTTGTTCGCATTTTGACACCGTGTTTTATTTCGTGTTAGATTAATTTTATTTGATGTATAAATTATGATTTTATTTGAATAAGCAAAATCTCGTGTTTAGACTTGAGAAGATCGTACCTTAATTTACTGGGTTTCGATTTTCACAATATCTAAATACACGAATCTTTTCAAACTCAAGTTTTAAATGATCTCGGGAATTAAGAAAAGATCATGTCCTAACTTACTGGGCGTGATATTTTTTTTAAATCCTGAGATAGCTAAAATATCTTTTAAATAAGCATTTTTCATTCGCGTATCAGGAATTCGAGACATTGTGTCCTAACTTACTGGATATGATTCTATTTCTCGATTAACGTGAAATATGCCCATTTTCCTGAAAATTTTCAACGTTTTAATACAAGGATCGTATTTTTAAAATTCTTCAAAGTTTTTAATTTTCGACATTAAGACATTAGCTAATCAACTAGGTACCAATTTTGGGTGTTACGAGGGTGCTAATCCTTCCTCGTACGTAACCGACTCCCGAACCCATTTTTCTAAATTTCGTGGACCAAATTTGTTGTTTTGATAAAATTAAATTGTTTATTAAAAACAACCACTTTTCAAGGTGATCCGATCACACCTTGTCAAAAAAGGTCGGTGGCGACTCCCGTTTTTCATTTCCGTTTTCAAACCCAAGTCGATCCCGTTTTCAATCCAAAAAATGGTGTCAACAATTATCATAACTACACATAAATTTCTGTTATAGCTCTTTTTGTCTCATACAATTAGACAGATTCCATGTTTATATTCACTTCTTATCTAGGGCATTAAAATTCAAATCTTTATTTTATGACCATATGTATATTTAGTGGTTCATGGCTTCTCTTTATTGTCATTCACTTATTCTTTTATCTTAATCATTTACACATAATGTCCATTTATAATACAAATATTAGAACATTATATCACAACATATTTCATGTTTAGCATGCTTTTTTATTCACTTATTTAGTTCATATTTCACTCATACTAAACTTTAGCATAACAAAATTTAGATACACGATATTTCAACTGATCACCTTAAAAGACAACACTAAAAATGCATTGATCTGAACACCCTAGAAATAGATTCATAACGCACATAAGTGCTGCGCTGGAAAGCATCTTTTAACCATAATCTTCAAACACACGCGTTAACTAATCCTTATAGCATGCTAATTAAATCCTCACAAATCACTAAGTTTACTAGGGCATTTCACAATATAATCAGATTACACTTATAACCATATTACACTTATAACATGATTTCCATATTTTCATACAAATAAAGACATCACATTTCATGATGCTATTGGGATCTAGTGTCCTAAGTGTAGTATATTCATACATTTATACTTGTAATTTTTTGAACATATTGGTTTAAATAGAATTTCATTATACGCTAATATCATTTGTATTTGTCCTCAACGATTTTTGCACGCAAAGCAAAATGTAAGCAAATATTGACTCATTACTTATTTAATGTTTAACTAATATTAAGTTGCATTATATGGTCGAATCATAATGCAAAAAGATAACTTATATTAGTAGATAATTTAAACAGTTTATAGTCTAATCAAAACTAAGCAAATTAATTGAAAGACTATTTATGCCATCTATCAAGTTTAATTGGGGGGATGCTTTATCTAGGGCATTAGATCGACTCCCAGAAGCTAGAGACATAGATGCCATTGTCTGGATTAACAATAAATCGAGCATAACCCAAGTTGAATTTATCCTAGATCCATTTATGGATTTATTCACTTGTGATGTTCATAGTATGACATACCTTAATCCTAAGTGGATGATGAATTATGTATGTGTGACTTGTATACTTTGATGTAAATGAAAACATAAGCTCAAATAGATTAGGAACTGAAAGCTAATATGTATAGTATATGACTTCTACATGATGTAGCATCATTTCATAATAGTGTAATCATAGCCCTATAAGGGTAACTGATATCATCTCATTGACATTACATGATTGATGAAAAAAGAATGTGGCTACAGGTCATTTGTCATAAGACAAATAATTTAATTACTATGTGTTCGTAATTGACTTTTTCATATTGGAAGATTTAATGGCAACCATGAGATAAAATAGAATCATATTGAGAGAACGGATTTCATCCCAAAGAGATTAAAGATATCCTATGAGGGTAACACACTTATGGCAAGACCATTGGACGAACAATTAATAAAGTAGCGTTTGTAATGCTATATAATAAGGGAGAGTTCAATTATTGTACTATAGTGAAATGATTCCATGATTAAATAAGTTGTAATTAATACGCGAAGATTCAGAACTTAATTTCAAATTATTTGAGCCCTAATTAGATATGTCCAATTGGTCCCTTTGCTAGCTTGAGATAAGCCAAAACAAATTGCATATAGAACCGATAAATTGTGAAATGAATGAAAATAATAAGTAAGAGAAATAAATCACATGTATCACTATCCGCAGTGAATGTGTTTTCTTGCGTAGTACGAAAGATGATTTATAAATTAATTTAATTTCTTTGAATTATTATTTAATTGCTTGTAATTAAATCATTGAAAGTTTGAAGTGAGAATTAAATTAATTAGTTATCATAGATTTGTTGAATAAGGTAATTAAATTGGTAATTAAATTTGTTGAATAAGTTTGAAGTGAGAATTAAATTAATTATCATGACTTTAACGGAATTAGAATTTGGTTGAGAAAATAATTTAATTGGATAATTAATATTTTTGAAAATAGAAAATAATTATTGGATTGGATAAATTCTAAGTGTTGAAAAAAAAATCTAAATAACAACTATAATTGCAACCAATACACAAAAGGCCTTTTAGTCACAGTTAAAAGAGAGGGGCGACAAACCTTAGTATTCCCTAGGGTGTATCGATGCCCCTTGTGTTCCAATTCTAATGGGACATCATGTTTTATATTAAAATATTATTATTTAATTAGACATTATTTAAATAGAACTCTTGTACATTTCTTTATAAATAAGAACTATGAGTTAACCTATTGACATAACTTTGAGAGCATCAATATTCTGTCGAAAAATAGTGGTAATTTATTTTAAAGAATAAATTCTATTTTTCAGGAAAATATTCATAATTTTAGGTTTATAGAGAAAATTAAATTTCTTATTGAAAGTTAAGAAACGTTTTCATTCTGTGCACTTGGTTCGATTTGTTTGAGCCCACACTCAAAACAATTTGAGGTTCAAGGATAGCAAAGAAGATTGATCGGTTGAAAGTTGAGAAACAACCTAGATTGCCTTTGTGCAAAACACATGTATAATTTGAGTTAAAAGTTTATTACTATAAATATCACAAGGCTCAATTTTAAGAAAAAATGTTTAAACTTCAGTTGTGCCTAAAAACACTGTTTGCTCATTCGATTTTTCCAACAGATACAGGGCACATTTTCGAGTCACATCATTAAGGCTTTTTGAAACCTTTCAATACCTCAAATTTTAAATTCAAGTTACACATTCACTTATTAAAGTATTTGAGCACTTAGTGCTCCCAACATAATTTTCACACACGCACGTGCGCGTGCGCGCACACGTTGTACTTTTTATGCTTTCCATCAAGTTACCATTTACCATTCAAAACTTTTAGCTTGTTTTAGAAATAATTCACATTTCATCACTTTAATTCCATGTTTCATAAATTTCTCATATCAATATTAAATTATTAACCATTCTATGAAACCAATTTCCATAACACATTATTAATCAATAAGGTTTTTTTCATAACCACGTATTTTAACACTTTTAACCCATGGAATACATGATAATCTTCTAAGAAATCAAATGGGAATTGTAACAGCTCAATTTTCAGTGGTGTCAAAAATAGTGGTTTGAGACCACTAAATCCGACAAGTGAGCTCATAAATTTTATTATATAGTGTTTATGAGTCGATTTTGAATTTAAGAAGGCTTATGAATTAGTGAATTATGCTTTAGAAATATTTGTTAGATTAATTGGTTTTAAAAACGAGGTATCGAGACCTCGATTTTATAAACCGAGCTGTAAATATTTTATAAATATTTACAAAGTGTCATTAAGGTAGTATTAAAGTTTCGTTAGAAAATTTTATCGTTTCTATAGTTAATTAATTAAAAATGACTAAATTGAAAATGGTACAAAACTTGCTAAAGTGATTAAATAGCATAAATGATAAATAAGGGAGGACTAAAAGGGCAATTAGACACCCAAGGAATGGCTGAGGCGGCATAAGCAGAAAAAACCTTGGAATTAGGTGATTTAAGGGAAAAATTGTAAATTTTGCCAAATTAACTTAAAAAAATTGAATTCTATACTTTTCTAGGCTATTCTTCTTCAACTAATCAGCCAAAAACGCCATAGGAGAAGGTTTTAAGTTGGTTTTATTTATTTTACTTCATATCAAGAACTCAAAGAAAATTGTGGAAAAAGAGAAATTAGCTGAATAGTCCCTGAATTACAACAAATTCTACAAATTGGTCCAGGTAAGTTCATATGATTGAACTTTCATGATTAATTATTAATTTCGAAATGATATAATGTATTATTTAAAGTTTTTGTTTTTGAAATATGATTATGGTAAATATATGAAAATTGAATTGAAAAGTTCAAATTAAGTGGAATGCAAGATTGAGTACGATCATTCTATGACACAAGATGAATTGACAGATACGACCATGGTTGGACCATGGCAATGTTTGAATGTAAGACCATAGTTGAGCTATGGCATTTTAATGAAAAGACCATAACTGGGTTATGGCACCTTAAACATAAGACCATGGTTGGACCAGGGCAGTAAATGTATACGTGTAAGACCATAGTTGGGCTATGGCATCTTGATGATAAGACCATAACTGGGTTATGACATTACGAGTGTAAGACCATGGCAGGGCCATGGAAATTGTGTAAAACCATAGTTGGACTATGGCATCAAGAAAACAATGTACTCAAATCCGTAAGACGTTCTCTAATTTGGTAAAGATTGGTAAGTATTACAACGATTAATGTGAAAGAAATTAATTAGTTATTGATATTGAGCTCAATTATGTGAATTCATCAATTGAAGTTGTGATTGGCAGGAAATGTTGTGAAATGCTTAATCTAAATGAATTATTTAGTATGTTCGTTTAAGGCTTATGAACTTACTAAGCTTCATTAAGCTTACTCTGTTGTTTAATATTTCTTGTAGATTAGCGTGAGGTCGGAGGATCGGATCATCACATCAAACTACACCCCGTTATTTTCGGTAGTTTTTGTAAAGTAAATTTTGGTTTATATGGCATGTATAGGGTTGGTTTGGCGATGAAATAGTTTGAATTGTGGTTGTGAATATTAAATATTCGTATGCACGTAACTAGTAATAGAATTTGATAAATCAATGAAATGTGTTAAATAGGTAGGTATAAGTAAAAGAAATATTTCTGATGTTATGTCAAAATTGGTGAGAAAAGTGACCTTAAAATGACCTATTTTCATCCACACGGGTAGGGACACGGGCATGTGTCCCCTGATTCTAAGAAAATTTTTAGAATTTTGGAAAAAAATTCCTGAGTACTCGGTTTAGTCTCAAACCACTTTTAATGTCTATTTTAGGCCTCGAGGGCTCATATTTGGGACTACATGAATGATTTTGATTGGCTTTTGTTTGATTAAGAAATGAATACGAAATGTATGATTGTTTGAGTTAAAAGTTTGGTAATGCTCCGTAACCCTGTTCCGTTAACGAATAAAGGTTAGGGGTGTTATAGAAATATTCAATTTTGACGAAAATTTGCTTCAGAATAAACTTCAATAGTATTTTTTGAGTTTTTTTCTTGAGTATTCTATGACGATTCTTTCCTATCTTCTTATTTTTGTGATATATACGTCTTAAAATACCCAAAAAACCTAAAAATCGTATTTTTCCACTGTTCAATGTGTAAATTCGCGCAATCGACATGGTCTACCACATGACTGTGTGGAATAAGTCAACCCATATGGCTCCTATAACTTGCTCTGATTTTTTAGTTTTCGCTCGTTTTTCACTCTTTTTGCTCTCAAGTACTCTATTAAGCACAAAAACATGAATTTAAAGGAATAAGAGCATAAAATTCACAATTAACAATGAATAGTCACCCAAAAACGCAATAAGAATGAGGTTAAAACATGTTATTTTCAGCACTTATCAAGAGTTCACTAGGACAGTAAACACGAGGTAATCTGTCAGGATGTAAAAATTTATGGTTACACTGGGGAAGTCCACGGATCAGTATACTAGTGGAGTCATCGAGGTTTAAAGTAGAGTTCGCGGGGTGATTGGTGTGACAAGTCACAAAAATGAATGAGCTTGGTGCGTCTAAGGAAGATAAACCACTGGAATAATGAGAGAATTCACCAAAGGCGATGATAAATGGGTCCTATTGACACCATTTTTTGATGAAAAACGGGGTCAACTTGGGTTTTGAAAAATGAAAGCAAAAACTAGAGTCGCCACCAATCCTTTTTTGATAAGGTGTGATCGGATCACCTTGAAAAGTGGTCGTTTTTAATAAACAATTTAATTTTATTAAAACAACAATTTTGGTATACGAAATTCAGAAAAAACGGGTTCGGGAGTCGGTTACGCACGAGGAAGGATTAGCACCCTCGATACGCCCAAAAATTGGTACCTAGTTGATTACTTAATGTCTTAGTGTCGAAAAACTAAAAACTTTAAAGAAATTTAAAATACGATCCTTAAAAAAAACTCGAATAGCATAGATTAAAATTCAAGAGGATATTTGGCAATTTGGTTAAACGAGAAATCGAAACCCAACACCTTAGGGCACGTTCCTCAAATTTCCAAACGCAAAACATTGCCTTATTTTGTAATATTTGAAAGAATATTTAGCTATTTGGTTTAACGAGAAAAATCGACACCCAGCACCTTAGGGCATGTTATCTCGAATTTCCAAACGCTAAATATTGCCTCAATTAGAAATATTTTGCCCTTTTTTGAAATATGATATTTATATGCAGAGTGGAATAATAAATATGATAATGTGAACAAAAAAATAACATGAGCAAAAACAAATCATTCATGTATATACAATAACAAGTAAAAAATAAGAAAATTAAAACATTAAAAGAAAATTATGGACATATAAATAAATAAATAAATAAATGAACACTAAGTAAACAAGGATAATAAGGAATAAAATAAATAAAGCTATAAAAATATGAAAATATATGTAAGTATATATATGTATACTTTATATATTTATGTAAAAAAGAAGAACTATGTATGTATAAACATATTATGTAAATGTATTCACGTGTATAAAATATAAAAACATATCTACATATTTTAAAATTATTATATAAATAAATATATATATATAAGTAAGTATATACATATACGTATGTAAATTAACATATGAAAAGTATATATGTATAGGTATATATATATATGAATCATAATATATAAAATACATATATAAAATAGATATTTTAAAAAATTAAGAATATGTAAATATATATATATTTATGAAAATAAAATACATATATAGATCTGTAAATGGATATGTACAAAAATCATACAATATACATAAAAAATGTAGGTATGTATATAAGTATATATAAATACACATATATATAAAAGCAATAATAATAATAATAACAATAATAATAATAATAATAATAATAACGATAATAATATGAAATTTATTAATAAAATAAACAAACTAACAAAAGGACTAAACTAAAAAATTAAAACGAAATTCGGGGTTAAATCACAAATAAAATCAAAGGGAAGGGACCACATTGAACACACGAATAACATAGAGGGGCTGGAAGGGAAATTTTCCCTTCTCCTCTAAAACGCATAGCTTCAAAGGGGATTAAGTTGAAATCTAAAATAAACTAAAGGGATAAATTTAAAGAAATAAAAAAACTAATTGCGGAGGCATTAAAAAGAGGAGGGGCTAAAAGCGCAAATAGACCCTCCAAGCATAACACGCGAATCCTGACCTGGAGCGGGTCGGACGTCGGGTCAGGAGCCGAAAACGACGTCGTTTTGAGGCTTACCTAACCCTCCCAAAACGGCACCGTTTTGTAAAGGCTATAAAAGCCAATTTTTTTTCAAATTTCCTCATTTTTTCTTTTCTCAAAAACAAAAACCTTAAAAGCTCTCAAGCCTTCCCCCCTTTCTCCGATGTCAGGCCTGGAATCCGGCGGGAGAGCCACCGTCAATGCCGTCGCGCACGGTGGCCGGAAAATTCAAAGGTAAAATTTTCCTCTCCTTTTTTCTCTCTTTTATTTTATATTATTGATATCTAAAATAAATGAAAAAAATAAGAGATAAAAATGCGAATCTAAGAAGAAAAAAAAACTTTAAACTTGCTTTTTTGTTTTTTATTTCAAACGTTCGTAGCAAAACGAAAGAAGAGAAAACTCTTCTTCTTTTACAGAAAACTCGGCTTTTGCCGAAAAGTAAAAAGAAAAATCCACTTTTCTTCTTTCAGTCGATTTTTGTACCGAAAATAAAAACAAAAGCCCCCTATTACAGTGATTTGGCCCCCCCTTTTCTGCTTTTGCAAATCGGCTTTATAACCGAAAGAAAATCTAAAATTTTTTTACCATTCTGCTTGTTTCTCTCTGCTCCTGCTTCTCTTTGTTGCGTGTTTACAGGTCCTGGTAGAGTAGGTGGTGGCAGACGGTAGGTGCGGCGCTAGTCAGATGATACGACGGCAGCAGAAGACCTAGGTGGCTAGGGTTTCTTCTTTTTCTTTGATTTGGTGTTGGGCTGCTGTAGGGTTTGAGGGTAATTGGGCTTAGGTTTAGTTATTGGGCCTATTGGGCCCGGGTCAAAATGGGTCGTACAGGTCCAACAAAATGTCTCAACCGAGTTAATGTGAAAAGAGAATGAGGCTCCTCAGATGATGAGGTATATGTAATCTACGTTAAAACAAGTTTGCCTAGGAAATCGTTGATCCCACATGGTATAAGCAGACACGGGATAGGCTAAGATAGGATACAATCATAAATGGTAAGCCGATAAGAGTCAATTGAAAGATTGGGTAGGTCGATAAGAATCTTGTGGGAGGAAATGCTTGCTTAAGGTTGAACGACCAATAAAGTCTGCTAGAAAATAAAGGAAAGTGGAGGTCCATCAAGACCATAAAAAATGGTGAAAACCTTGAGGTTAATGGTGGAAGAAGTAGATTTCTTGGCAGTGGAGGTGATTGTTGGCTTGTTGAGGTAGAGATAGTGGATATGGTGATTTTATGGACAATGATGTTGGTGGATGTGAGTTTGTTAGTAGTGGAGAAGGTGAGTTTCTTAGAGGTAGGTAGTCTCAAGTTCCTTGGAGGTGAAGATGGTATCATAGGTGATTTTAAAGGAGTAGATATTGGTGGAGGTGAGTTTGTTGGTGATGGAAAAGATGAGTTTCTTAGAGGTGAAGGTGGTCGCAAGTTCCTTGGAGGTGGAAATGGTATCATAGGTGATGTTAAAGGTGTAGATATTGGTGGAGATGTGTTTGTTGGAGATGGATGTGAATTTTTTGGTAGTAGAGTTGGTGGTAAGGGTGATGTTACTAGAGGTGAGTTTCTTGGTTGTAAGCACTAAATTTTTGTCCGACTAGAATTTGTGTTTAATTTTCAAAATTTCAAAAAAAAATTTAAAAAAATAAAAATTGCATTTTGACCCCTAAACTTTTCCTAAATTTCATTTTGACCCTTAAACTTTCTTTAAATTTCACTTAGACCCCTAAACTTTCATTAAATTTCATTTTAATCCTAAATTTTCTAAAAATTACATTTAGCCCCAGAAGTTTTGCTGCATTTGTGATTTGGTCCTTCAGACAGGTTACGTGATTTGGGGCACCCACTTCCCAGATTTTCAGGCCACAAACATGGGTGGCTGCTCCTTCCCCACTTGCTACCTGCAAAAAAGAAGCAAAACCAACTATAAAAAGGAGTTTAAACTCCAAAAATCAAGAACCCCCATGAATCAAAAAAAAAAGAGAGAAGAAAGTTTCGAAAAAAAGAAAAAGGAAGGAAAAGAGAAGAGAGAAGGAAGAGAGGAGGGGAAGAGGAGAGCCCAACCACAACCACCGAGGGCGGAGGAGATCGACGCAAGTGGCAGCGGCGGTGAAAGAGGCTAGAGCCGAAAGAGGGAAGGAAGAAGAAGAGAAGAAAGAAAAAAAAGAGAAAAAAGGGGAAAGAAAAAAATAAAAAAATAATATATCGGGTCGACCCGACCCGGATTCAACCCGCGAACCGACCCAACAGGCCCAGCAGTAGCAGGCCAGCCCAAAAAAAAAACAAAGCAAAAAAAAAGCAACAAAAAAAGAAGAAGAAAGAAGCAGAAAAAAGAATAAGAAAGAAGCAGCCCACTTTGTGCAGCCCAGTAGCGCAGCAGGCCACTGCCCAGCCCAACAGCAGCTGACCCAGCAGACCAGCAGCAGATTCGGCCCAGCAGACTGTCCAGCAGGCCTAGGCCCAACGCCCAGCAAAAAAAATAAGGAAAAAAAAAGAAAAAGAAAAAAGGAAAAGGGGGCTTTTGGTAATTTCTCATTTTTTTAAATTTAGTCCATTTATTTAAATATTATATTATTTCAATTAAATTAGCATTTTTTTAGATAGTTTTTAGAAATATTGTTACATTTATTTTACTTGTATTTTAAAAATAAAAATATTTAATGCATAAGACAACAAACCGATTTAATTTTAAATCATCGAATTCATTGCTATGTTGGGTGAATATCGATGGCTTATGTTAAATACGGGACGCCCTTCTAAAAAATCGAAAATATTCAAAATTCCTCGTATTTTAATAAAAATTCTCGTGTTTTATTAGGATCCCGATTAAAGATTAAATTGAATTGATTTAACACTAATTCGATGGTTTCATCGCCATATCGGGGTGAATATCATCGACTCGTGTTAAATACGGTATTTTTTAAAGAAAAAAATCGTGTTTCAAAAATTTTCATGTCTTCAAAATTTCACGTGTTTCAAAATAATAATAATAAAATTTCCCGTGTTTCGAAAAAAATACATTCGTGTTTCTTTCTAAAAAAATCGTGTTTTCAAAAATTTCCGTGTTTCAAAAATTCGTGTTTTCGTGTTTTCAAAAAAAAATCTCGTGTTTCAAAAAAAAAATAAAAATAATAAAAATAATAAAAAAATAACAAAAATTCTCGTGAATATTTTGGTATTATTGTGTTTTCAAAAAAATTCAGTATTCGACAAATTTAGTGTTTTCGTGTTTTCAAAAATTTTCGTGTTTTCAAAAATCTTTGTGTTTTCAAAAATTCTGGCGTTTCAAAAATTTTCGTGTTTAAAAAAAATTTACGTGTTTTCACAAATTTTCGTGTTTCACAAATTCTCGTGTTTTCAAAAACTCCAGTGTTTCAAAGTTTCCATGTTTTCAAAAATTCTCGCGTTTAAAAAAATTCGTGTTTCAAAATATTCTCGCATTTCAATTTTTGTTTTTTAAATCGTGTTTCAAAAAATGTCGTGTTTTAAAATTTTCGTGTTTCTAAAATTTCCCTGTTTTAAAAATTCCCGTGTTTCAGAAAAAAAATGTCGTGTTTTAAGAAAATTTCGTTTTTTCTAAAAATTTTCGTGTTTCTAAAATTTTCGTGTTTACAAATTCTCGTGTTTTCAAAAATTCTCGTATTTTAAAAAAACTTTCGTTTTAAAAAAAGAAATACTGCGCTTCAAAATTCTCGTGTTTTTTTTTTAAAAAAAAGGGGTTCTCGTATTTCAATCGGATCACGACTAAATATTAATGGAACTCGTATTTTTGAAAATTAAGACAACATGCGTTTAACGAGATACCAATTTTGGGCGTCGCGAGGATGCTAATACCTTCCTCGCGCGTAACCGACTCCCGAACCCTAATTTTCTCTGGATTTTTACGTGGACCTAAAATTACCTCTTTTTTAGAAAAGTTTAAAAATAAATTTTTCTTCTAAAAAGAGAATTTTGTAGGTGTCCGATCACACCTAGAAAAAAGATCGGTGGCGACTCCTTTTTTCAAATAAAATCGAGATTCAGTTTTCAAATTTACAAAATTACATCGACTAGCGCCCGTACCTGAAATTTTTAGGTCGCTACAGCTGGCGACTCCACTGGGGACTTTTTTTTTTCGAGAGTCGAGTCTAATGTTAAACGCGTGTTGTCAAAATTTTCAAAATTTCTTGTTCAAATTAACATTTAGTCGTGATCCTTAAATTTTTTGTTTTTAAAAAAATCATGCATTTGCATCGTGTTGTACATATTCTAATTTGTTTTATCAGGTTGTTTTTCAGCTTTAAATTTTTGCGATTTTATTTTTGGTTTAGTTTTTCTAAATAAAACGTAAAGGTTTACAAGTTTCTCCCCACACACCGTGCACTTGCATTTTTTTTTTTGCATAACATGAGCTCTATACCCGGGCTTCGTCCCTGTTAAGAGAAAGTAAACGCTACGCCTTCGTGAGTTAACTCGTTCCTCCGCACAGGCTAGTGAATACTTTCGGGTTACACATGACTTATGCTTTCGTGAGTTAACTTGTCCCTCCGCATAGGCATAAGTAAATGTAATCCCTCGAATTGATCATCGTAAGCCTATGATGGGCCATGACCGAGGCTCTGTACTAATCTTAGTAGATGACAGTGCAGACGATTCGAGTACCCACCTAGAACCAAAACCGCATATAGTGAACCATACGAGCTATCCAATTAGAGCCATGCTGAACCTCTGTCCGCTTATAGTCATTAAAATAAGTACACGGGGAAAATGCCTTTTGCCTTTCATTTACGCTGTTTATGCAAAATAATTGGATTGGGTAGTTTAATTTGTTTTTCAAATTATATTTGTTGTGTTTACTAACCAAGTTTATTTGTTTTTACTTTTATTTTCATCATGCATCATAGGCATCATATTAGGAAGGTGTTGATTAAAAGTTGGTTGCCAAAAAAAACGGGTTTCTGATGGAGGAGTCAATTACACAAATAACCGAGAAGAATGCCGTGGTTCGGGACTGGTCTCTAAAAATTCAGAGAGAAAAGGGGGATAGTCTAGTGGAAGGGTGTGTCGCTAATTTGCCCGAACATATAACTGTAAATGTTCGCCAAAATAACTTTGAGGATTTGGTTCGAATTTGGAATCAGTGGGATTCAGACACTAGAGACATTTTCACTGAGAGGTATGGAGATATAGCTCACCTGATCACCATCCGTGTAGACGAACAGTTGATTCAAGCCATGGTTCGGTTCTGGGACCCAGCTTATCAGTGTTTCACCTTCAATCAAGAAGACATGACTCCAACCATAGAAGAGTATGCTGCTTTACTCCGCATCGACAATGTACAATTCGGCAAAATATATGTGAAGGAGCCTAAGCCGATGACCTTCAAGAAAAAGTTAGTGAGACTGACAGACATGACTGATGCATGGGCCGAAAAACAGATAAAGAAGAAGAATGAAACCATTTGCATTCCATGGTCCTCCCTACGAGATTTGGCTCTGAACCATCCCAACATGCTGAAAAGGGTAAATCTATTCGCTTTGGCTATTTACGGTTTGGTCATTTTCCCAAAAGTTCTCGGACATCTCGAAGTTGCAGTAGTTGATTTCTTCGAAAGGCTAAAACAAGGAATCAACCCTGTCCCGACCATCCTAGCCGAGACCTTCAGGTCCCTGAGTAGTTGTCGAAGAAAAGGGGAGGGACGATTTATCGGATGCGCGCAGTTGCTCAATGTTTGGATTTTGAGTCACTTCTGGAAGGTAGAGCGCGCTCCGTTCCATATGTTTTCTAAAACATTCTCCCCGCTAGAAGCTTACCTCAATAAAGAATGGCCGAAGGAAGTCACCAAGCAACATTGGGTATCAGTTTTTCAGAATCTTCGCGCCGAGAATATAACATGGAGAGCACCCTGGATCCGTCCTTCAGTTCTGCTATACAAATGTGGAAGCCAAGATTGGGTACCTTTACTCGGGTTATGGGGAGGAGTTGGATATGCTCCGCTATTAGTCCAAAGGCAATTTTCTTCGCGACAATTTCTCCCCGCAACTGGAGGATTAGCACAGTTCGAGTTCGCTTTCGCGGGTGAAGGATATATGAAGAGAGTCCGAGACACTGCAAAGTATTGGAAGGAAATTCATTTCATGGAATTAGCTTTGTATGTTGATACCCTTACCCAAGATTACGTCATATGGAGGAAACAACGGGTAAATAGTCAGCAAATCTCATCAACAAACTACACCATCCAGAATCCTTTCTCGGAGGAAACGCCGTCTGAGCTAGAAATGGCAAGACAAGAATTCGAACGAGAAAAGGCCAAGATGTCTCGGGACCTTAGTGCCCTTCAAGAAGAAAACTATCAAGTGAAGATTGAAGTTCAGGTTGAAAGGTCCAGGACTGAAAAAGTACAAAGAGAAGCCGAGATTGTGAGAAACGACTTAAGGGACCTTCATTTGGAAAACAAGAAATTAAGAAACACTATAAAGAATAGCGGGTTGGGCAAGTCGACAGCAGAATGGAAGGAAGAAATTAGCAATATCAAGAGAGGAATGGAGTTTTGGAAGGGAAAAGCAAAGAAAGAAGAGGAAAAGGCTGCGCGTGCTGTGATAGAGTTAAGAAGGAAGAACGCCAAGTATGAAATAGTGACTGCAAAATTGGCGAATAGTCAGTCTGAACATCAAGAATTAAAAAGGAAAACACGAGATCTAGAAAAGATGCTGCAATCTCGTCAACAACAATTAGATAACCTCTTGAAGGCTCTAGAAGAAAAGAGTGAGCAGTACGATAAGGACATTCACGCGTATGAAGAACTCTCAAAGAAAAAGAAATGCAACTTGACTTCTTGATCAATGAAATTCGTAAAGCGGCTATACTAGTTGTTCAATTATCAGATGAAGCCGAAGTTCTCAGTTGCCAATTCCCTCCAAGCCAAAGATCGAGCATATCAGAGTTTTTAGAGCAAGTGAAGAAACAAGGCAATGTGGCTAGGAAATTTGTGTAACTGTTGGAAAAATGAGAACTTTGTGTAATAGACTATGTTGATAAATGAAATGCCTAAATATGTGGCTATCTTGAAATCAACACCAATTTCTTGCATTTCATTCATAACTGACATTCATTTGACATTCATGCATTCATTCATGCATCAATTCATTCATTGCATATCCCACACTCGTTCGCTGAGGTTAAAATATACAATTCGCAGTTGCAAGACTTCAAGACTGGAACCACGTCATCCGTATAAAACGCGCCGACAAGCTAGAGTAATGGAGAATGAATTCAATGAGAGAATTGAAAGGATGGAAATGGCTCAAAAGGAATTACAAGAGCAACTGGCCAAATCGCAACAAGAGACGAGAGACCTAATGGTGAGATCTCGAGAGGAATCGCTCGAGCAAAGAGATCAGATGGCTAAAATGATGGAGATGATGACAACTTTGGTCAAAGGAAAGGGACCCATGCAGAACTCCGATGTTATGGAACCTCGGTCAAGAATTCACCATGATCAGGATCCATTCTATCCCCCGGGATTCACTCCACCGCCCGCATATACAATACAAAGAGGGTATACTCAAGAGGAACCCACTGGCTTGGAACATCGACCTATGTCACCTGCTCCACCCACTAATTTGGGGCAAGGAATGTTAGCATCGAACCCAGGGGCTAATCCTGCTAATCCACTAGTTCCAGATCTGGATGACCCAACAGAGGTAGCCAAGTTGAAATTGGATAACCATGACGCAAAATATAGGAGTCTAGAGGAAAGACTCAAAGCAATAGAAGGCACTGAAGTCTTCTCCGCACTAGGTGCCAAGGAACTCAGTTTGGTACCTGATCTAATTTTACCTCCGAAGTTCAAAGTGCCTGACTTTGAGAAGTATGATGGGACAAGGTGCCCAAAAGCACATCTCATTATGTTCTGTCGAAAGATGGCCGGTTATGTGAACGAGGATAAACTACTCATACATTGCTTTCAAGATAGTCTAACAGGGTCAGCTCTTCGGTGGTACAATCAACTCAGTAGAGAAAAGATTCGATCTTGGAAGGACTTGGCGTCAGCATTTTGCGAGCAGTACAAGCATGTATCGGATATGGTGCCAGACCGTATGACCTTGCAAATGATGGAGAAAAATCTATCAGAGACCTTTAGACAGTATGCGCAGAGATGGAGAGACGTCTCAGCTCAAGTGGAACCCCCACTAACAAAAACGGAGATAACTGTTCTCTTTATCAATACTTTAAAGGCACCGTTTTATGACAAATTAGTGGGAAGTGCCACGAAAGATTTCGCGGATATTGTAATATCCGGTGAACTCATAGAGAATGCCATCAAGAGCGGTAGAATGGAAGGATCAGAAGGCTCAAGAAAAGCAGCACCCTTAAGGAAGAAAGAGCCAGAAGCCCTTATGGTGGGAACTGGGAGTCGTTACATTCCCAATTCGTATCCTAATCAACTCCGACCTCGAAATTATCCACCCTCGAATTTCCATTATCCCCCTCAAACCCCTTACTACCAAGCACCACATCCGTCCTGCCCGTATACGCCACGAACAACCAAAGACCCGTCACTACTTTCCCACAAAACACGGTACCCGCCCAAAGCCAACCCAGAAACGAACCAAGACCATCAAGGCATAATCCCGAGATACCGCAATTTACCCCTATCCCTGTGTCGTATGGGGAATTGTACCCAAAACTTTTAGAAAAACAGCTAATTTCTCCCCATTACATGGCACCCCTTAAACCTCCATACCCAAAGTGGTACGATCCAAACGCTAGTTGTGCATACCATGCAGGGAACCAAGGGCACTCTACTGAGAACTGTCTCGCTTTCAAAAGGAGAGTTCAAGGACTCATTGACGCGGGTATCCTACGATTCGATAGTGCTAGTAACGCCACGGGGAACCCGTTCCCTAACCATACCGAAGGGAATGTGAGCACAGTGGGGAAAGAGGATGAATGGAAGGTCAGAAGATGTGTGGCAGAAATAAGGACGCCTCTGCAGAAATCTGGGAGGTATTAGTTAAGAAAGGATTGCTCTGTCACTCTGATAGAGTTTTTGGAGAAAAAGGTCAAAGTTTTTGGAATTTTCATGGGATTGTTGGGCACGACATTCAGTCGTGCGAGGACTTTAAAAGGTTACTTCAAGACCGGATGAATAATAAGGAGATCAAGGTCCTTAACAAGAGTGAAGATGCCAATGAAAGATAAGTATGCGTCTCTGATAGCCAATCATCAGGGCCCCCTTATAGTGCTGATCGACCGTTGGTAATTTATTACGACGCGATGAGAGAGCCATTGAAACCACAGATGGTAATTGAAGTACCATCTCCTTTCCCGTATAAGGACAATAAAACAGTACCGTGGAGATATGATGTTAATATCGTTACACCGGAAGTTGAAAAGTCCAAAGCCATAATTGAAGATGTTGGGGAGGTAGGTCATTTTACTCGAAGTGGACGATGCTATTCTAAAGAAGTTGAACCGGTAAAGAAAAGTAGTGACTCGAAGCAAAAAGGGAAAGCAGTGATGCACGAGGTCGAAGTCGAGCAAGAAATTCCACCCGTGCAAGAAACTAAAAAGCCTGTGAATGAGGAAGAAGCTCAAGAATTCTTGAAATTTATTAAGCACAGCGAATATAGTGTGGTGGAACAACTGAGCAAGCAGCCAGCACGAATCTCAGTTCTATCTCTACTGTTAAATTCAGAGCCACACCGGAACGCTTTATTGAAGGTGTTAAATCAAGCTTACGTGGCCAACAACATATCTGTCGAAAAGCTTGATAGGTGGGTGAACAATCTGAATGCGGACAACTTCATCTATTTTAGTGATGATGAGATACCGCTAAATGGTAGAGGTTCGATGAAAGCGCTGCATATCACTACCCGCTGCAAGGGCTACATAATACCGAACGTACTCATCGATAATGGGTCAGCAATAAATGTTATGCCATTGGCTACACTTTCCAGAATACCGATAGATTTGTCCTACTTAAAGCCCTTTCATTCCACGGTAAGGGCATTCGACGGGACGAGGCGTGAAGTCATGGGAAAGATCGAAATCCCTTTGGAAGTGGGCCCCTACATCTATGAGGTCGAATTCCAAGTCATGGACATTACACCCTCTTATAACTGCCTTTTGGGAAGACCTTGGATTCATTCTGCTGGAGCAGTCCCGTCATCTCTCCATCAAAAAGTGAAATTCATCATGGATGGTTGTTTGGTCACAGTCGAGGGCGAAGAAGACATCATCGCATCTATCTCTGCTGATGCGCCATATCTGGAAGTAAGCAAGGATGCAGTGGAATGTTCCTTTCGATCCCTTGAATTCATCAATGCCACTTTCGTCGCTGAGGGAAATAGAATTCCAATGCCAAAACTGTCGAGAAATACCAGAATGGGTGTCAAGTTGACCGTAGGAAGGGGAGCTCGTGCGAGAAGAGGTTTAGGGAGATATATGCAAAGAATAGTGAGGGCTTTAAAGCCAGTGCACCACAAGGCCCGATACGGTTTGGGGTTCCAGCCTGACATGCGCCAAAGAAGAAGACAGTGGAAGAAGGATCAAGAAAGAAGAATGCAAGAACTTTGGGCCGAGAACCAGAATGGAACAATAGAGTACCCTCTTTGTCAAAAACATTTACATCTGCGGAATGATGTACCCTGACAAGAGGATCCACGAAACATGTTGGGATTAATTGAAAAGGATTTCAGAATGTTAGATAATGTCATTGACAAAGAAGCTGGTGCAAGTAAAGATGTCTCGAGGATACGCCTTGCCTCCTGGTTTCATGTTGAACATTGGATTGCTGAGGAGTTTATAGTTGA